>NC_064245.1:13982500-14250000 GCF_003254725.2 Canis lupus dingo
CAGGTACTCATCTGTGACAAAAGTACCAGAAATTTAACATTTTAGTCATTTTCTCAGTTTAATTTTACATTTTGTAGGAAGGACTTCTAGTAATTTTTGATTTGATATCTGTTTTTCGATACCAAGTTAGGTATATTAATCTAGAAGTCTTCAGTACTAGTCTGGAAAACTCTTTAGGATAAATGTTTAATGTGCGCTTTTGGGAGCAAACTGCCAGTGTATGATATTCTATTTGAGTATATGTATGTGTGATATATACTCTTAAGAATATATGTCTAAATGTTTCGTGTTTGTGTGCACGTGCTTGTGGTTCATGGACAAAAAAGAAATTTAATGACAATTACTTTGGAGAATAGCACTGGGGGTCTTCAAGGGATGATAGAGAAGAAGTTCTCATTTTATATCCTTTGATATAGTGTTTGAGGGTTTTTTTTTTTATCATATGCATGTTGCTTCTGCAATTAAAAGTTAAACTATCATTCTGTGTTTTACATGATTAGAAGAAATTGCCCTAAATAGACCTGAATTAATTCATGCTTTTGCCATAGTGTTCTGTTCCCAATGTTATTTATTTGATTTAACTAAGCTTTTTGACAAAGATACTTAAGTTGATTAGGAAATTCTTTCAGCTTTGGTGCTATTACTATAAAGTACATTTAAGAGGTCCTTAGGCCAGGGGCCATGTTTTGTTCATTTTTGCATCCTTGCTTTACCACACTGTCTTGTACATAGGAGCTCCACAATAAATGGTTTTTCAGAGAATGTATAAATAATAATAATAGTTGTCAAATTTGTGGTAATTTGGGTGAAACCTCCCTTTTTTTTTTTCCAGTCTGCCCTGTTCTGTAGCTTTTTAAGGGCAGGAGTCAGATAATCATTTTGTAGAATCATGGCTCCTGTAGCATTTACATTTGCATCACCTTCCAAGTAGTCACTTAATAAATGAGAGTTGAATTGCATTCTTTTAAGATAAACATGTCAAAAGCCTCGACTTAATATGTGTCTTATATTTTTCCAGGCTAAGAATTTCAATGATCACTGGTCATCTTTGGTTCAAGAAGCTACAACTGAGGCCTTAAAACTTTGCTTTTGTCCATTGGCTGTCTTTTTACAAGCTTTGTTACAATTCAACCGCAAAATGGGGGCAAGGTATGAAGAATTCTTGTCCCCCCCCCTTTCTTTTTCTTGGAAATGTTTCTTTTTCTTTATTTTCAGTTCCTCTGGGAAACGAAGATTTAGAGTTAGTTTAATAAACTTGGTGTTATTCATATATCTGTTCCTACTTTGGAAAGGCTTTTCTAGTAACCAAATAAAAAAGAAAATAAAGTCTTATATTTGTTTTACAAAAAATAATTTGGTACACAGATACAGAATATGAGAGATGGGGCATGACAGCATTTCAAGTGAAGAAGGTTTTAGAAGTTTACCGTGTTAGGATGCACCAACAGTGTAATGTGGATTCTAGAAACAAAATCCAAAAGACTGAAGTTCAAGGCTAGATTGACTGAAGTTTGAAAGGTACTAAGCTATGAAAAAAAGTAATGAATATTGAAAAGACAGAAATATGTTTATAAGTAATGTGGTTTTTATATCTAGAAAAACCCAAAGCTTCGGAGATTAAAATATAAAAATTTTAGTGATTTTTTTTTTTTTTGGAGGGTGGGGACCGAGTTAGAAATAAATTTGAAAAAATTACTTAACGATCATATGGATGAAAAAACAAGCAAGAATATTTTTAAATTCTGAGCATTATATCTAGCTTTAATGGATATTACACGTAGTACAGGGCAACTGTAATTAAATAGTTATTTAGGAGCATACGTTACTAGAACAGGATTGGTATTGTAGACATAAAGCTTAATACATATAAATATGTGGCAAAGATCACCTCAACATCCCAAAATTAAGTGAAGGAGGAATTAAGACCTATGACTAATCAGCAATTCCAGCACTATTTATTATTGATTTACTTTTGATCAGTTTTTTTTTGTGTGGCTGATTTCACCAATAAATGTTTTAGGCTATAATTTATACTTTTTAATGAAACTCTTTCTGCTGAATTTCAGCGTAGGTGACTTAGAGGGCCTTAACCTCCACATCCTTGTAATCTGTTAGCACTTAACATAATTTTTATCACCCCCAAAAATCAGTCCAAATTGACACTCAAAGGAAAAACCGTTGTGCTTACTATGTGATTTGTATGTAGAAGCATCTTCAAGACAAGTTCTTTAGCTTCTGCTTCAAACTACTCACACGATCCTCCTGTTTAGCCCTTCTTGAAATAACCGTAATTTGTTTTGTTTCTGTAAGTATGAAAGTCTCTGGAGTCATAGATGTTAGTAAATAAGGAAAGAAAAAATTAGAACACAGTTGTAAATCAGCCTGTTATTACATAGGTTCACATATTGTACATATCCTTTAAAGCATGCACTAAAATTAAAAAGCCTGATACACTTTTCACTCTGCTGTAGACCATCTTTGATATTTATGGATTTGTTTTCAGTCTGTTTTCCAAAAAGATTAGAGGTAGAGTACTCAGAAGTGCTCATAAAAAAGGATTTTTCCCCCACTTCTTTTTGGAATGTACCTTAATTTACTTACTTACAAAATGAGAATAGTAACAGCAACCCAACCTTATAAGATTGCAAATATTAAATGTGACCATATGTATAAAACACTTAGTATAGTACCCAACACATGATAAACCCTTAGTAAATATTAGCCATTATTATTACCTTTATTCTTTTTTTATTACCTTTATTCTATAAAAAAAATTTTATGAAGGAATCAGCACCATGTGTGCAAAAGAAAGAGAAAGATAATGTGTGTGAGACTAGTATATGAAATATCTTAGGTTAATTTAGATGCTTTGGATTAAACATAAGTATCTTTTTCAGAGAGACTCGGCGACTTTTGGAAAGAGTGGTATATCAGCCTGGGTATCCCAAGTCTATAGTATCAACTGCACGTTGGTATCTACTGAGACACTTACATGCCAAAAATGACTACGAGCTTATTGATGTAAGGCATTAATTTTATTCACAATATTTCATTTTGGAGCTTTGTTGGAAGAGGGGTGAAGGTTCCTGTCCTGTGCATTGTAGGATATCTAGCGCATTCCTAGCCACCCTAAACACTAGCTACCAGTAGCACTGTCCTCCTCTCTGCACCTGACTGTGACAACCAAAAATGTGCCAAATGATACCACTAATTCCCCCTCATTGAGAAACACTATTTAACCTGTAGGGAATACATTCTCTGAATGTGCCTTGTAGAATAAGAAAGTGTAGAGAAGGGTGCTAGGTGCTGGTTATGGTATTTTATATGACCTTTGCACTGGAGGCAAATATATAGGATAGATTTGGAAGTAGCAGGATTTAATGGGATCTTGATACTATCTTTGGAAGTATTATTTTACTTTTTGTCTTTTCCATAAGATGTATGTGACAGTTTCTGCTCCTCACAGGGTAGCTCTGGTATCTAAACAAATAAACATATATATATATATATATATATATATATAAAATCCCTCTTAGGGGCAGCCTGGGTGGCTCAGTTGTTTGGTGCTGCCTTCAGCCCAGGGCCTGATCCTGGAGACCTGGGATTGAGTCCCACGTCGGGCTTCCTGCATGGAGCCTGCTTCTCCCTCTGCCTATCTGTCTCTGCCTGTCTGTCTCTCTGTCTCTCTGTCTCTCTGTCTCTCTCTCTCTCTCTGTGTCTCTCATGAATAAATAAATAAAATCTTTTAAAAAAATAAAATAAAATCCCTCTTAAAAAGATTTAGTATGTAAAACACATACTGGTTTAAGATTCTCATAACTTGAGTTTATAATTTACAAAATACAATGAATATTAATGAGGAGCTTTTTAAATATCTAAAGCATTTGAAATACTGTTTACCTTTCAATGAAACTTACAATATTAAAGAAATATTAACAGAAACAATGCTTGGAGAAAGGCACTATAATTAACATATTGCAAACCAAAACGTTAGAATTTATATGAATATTGGAGACAGTCCTCCATGCTTTTCTTGCATTTCTAAACATCTTGTGAGCAGATGGCCTGACTGCTCTTTGTTCCAGACTGTCTTTTCAAGAATGTTTTTATAGTGAGCCTTGGGAGACATACCTAAGTGTCTCCCTCCAGAGCAAAGGGTAGGCCTATTATAAAAGATTAAAATCTCCTAGGCGCAGGGTTCTTCCCTTGTAATGCAAACCAGTATGGTTGTGGGAATCCATATACTTCTATCCATGTCACCCATGTGAGTCTTAGGGACCAAGGGGAATAAATATAAATGTCTTGATGCTCATGCAGTTTGTTGTACCATGAGTGGTAAAGACCTTTGTCTCTGATCCAGGAGAACTGTGTCTTTTGGCAGTATCCATGAAACTGTCCAGGCTAACTTGTTAGCTTACAAGTAGGGCAAAATCTCAGGCCCTTCACATGTTTGAAAATTAACAACCAAAAAGTTTTAGTAGTCGAATGAACACCCAAAATTAAATCTTTTAGTTTGTGGGATGCCTGGGTGGCTCAGCAGTTGAGTGTCTGCCTTTGGTCCAGGGTCCGGGGATCGAGTCCCACATCGGGCTCCCTGCAGGAAGCCTGCTTCTCCCTCTGTGTCTCTGCCTCTCTTTCTCTGTCTCTCATGAATAAATAAATAAAATCTTATCAATCAGTCAATCTTTTAGTTTGTGATATTGGTGAAAACCTTGCAAAGCTTCTGGATAGAGCCTAGAATCTAGAACTTCAATTCTAACTAAGCTTTAGTTTTAAAGGAGAGGAGTATCACTTGCACAGTTCGGTATATAAAGTGATCTTTTGGGTAAGGTTTTAGACTTGACAGTACTGTAAACAAAGTGACCACTGAATTTTATACAGTGCTGATGAAGGTAACAGTCAAAATGTTACATCTATACTAATTGAGCATTTGAATAAATTATACTTATTTTTGATGTTGGCTTTGGCTGAACAGTTTATTTCAGAAAAAATGACTGAAAAGATTGCACATAGCCACTTTTTCTTGTGTTGTTTGATATTGCTTGCTGTCTCTGGCATACTTGGCTTCTATGAATTTAAATAGTTATCATGAATAAACAAAATACTAATATTCCTCTATGTGATTTCCCATAGGTGCTGGTAAACAATGCCAAAACTCATGGAGATACAAGAGCATTGGAATTGAATCAGAAATTGTCCTCACAGTAACAGTACATTATTTTATAGTAAGCAAGCAGAGAATAAGTTATTAGAGAAAAATCAATGAATCAAGACTTTTCCCCAAGGCAACATTTTAAAAAACCATAGTTATAATCATCTGTTCCTATTTTAAATCTAAAGACATTTAAGTTCTTAAACTAGGGATTTAGTTTTCCAGAAACTCTTAATGTAACTTTAATTTGAAAAATATGTTTGATTTTGAGAAGTCCATAATGAAAGGAAACATGATTCCCTTAGGTATTCATCAGTAATTTGTAAAACCATTCTTTTCTCCGTCTTGCATTGTGCATAATATATTTTTTGTACCCCTTTACAATAAAGCCTTAATAGCCATTTTCCAAATAATATGCAAAAGCAGATTAGCACAGTGCAGAATTTTATGTTAAAAAATAAATTGAAGGATTTAATTCCTTCTTTGAATTCTAGAGTTTAGCAGACCAACTCATAACATCTAAATAATCTCATAGCCTATTTTACTAGTGGTTCATCTCAGATTCTGTTGAAGAAATATAATGTTAATGTTCATGAATCTTAGACTGCTAATGGATATGTTTAGAGAATTCAAAACACTCAGGTGTATGGCTGCATTAAAAAAATGAATGGAAAATTTTGGAAAATAATGCAGACAGTGTTTAATCGATCATGCAGTTTCTTCAATTATGATAAAAAGACTTGAACTTTCTGAAATAAAAAATAGTCTTATTTTCTTTGTAGTATTAATATCAGATATAATTTCTAAGTTCAAATTTTAAAACTTGAAAGCACATTTACCTATTTTAGTTTTTCAAAAACCCTTTTATATATCTGAAAAAACTGTATGTTGCTTACCTTGGATTTATGGTTTTAAAAAATATTTTCAGATATTTACATATATTGTATGAAAATGTGTGGTTGTACAATTTATGTATGTAATTTTTCTAAATGACCTCTATGATGTTATTTTGCGAGATTATATAAGTTGATTATATTCTGTAATTAAATTTTACTCCAAAGGTTAATCTGTTGAACAACTATAATTTAGTGAATTCCGAAATTTGGCTGAATATTATCATCATTCAGACCTATGCAATCAGAATCTTTAAGGATAAGGGCTTAGGACTCTGCATTATAAGGGATGCCTAAGAGATTCTAATGTTCATTCAGGCTGGTGAACCACTGGATTGATCCAATGATGATTCTTCCTTTTACTTGTTCTTTAACAAGATCAAGCACTTGATCTATGGTCATTTCTTCTATGGTCATTTCTATGGTCTGTGGTCTATGGTCATAGAATTCTATGGTCATTTCTTCCTTGTCCTCACAATTGTCAAACTGATTCAGTGCTTTCAACAGCCTGGCCCACGTACTTAGCCAGAGATGAGCTGCAAAAGGTTGCCTGTGCCTCTCTGGTGCCCATGCCCTCCTCCTTCCAAGAAGCACTTTAGACTTTACCCCAGAATGAGTTGGATCTATCTGCTCAAGTGCTTATGAATCACTTCTTGTTTCCCATCTGCTTTCTAGGGTGTTCCTTGCTTTATAAGATTACTTTCTCCTACAGTGTGGACTTGGTTAGCCTTTGCTTCAGAGCCAAGGATTGACCTTTTGACTACGATGCCTATTTCTGGCTTCTGGGGACCTCAGACCCAGTTTTTCTAGAAAGGAAGGTTCAAAAACACAATAGTTAATACCATCTCAGGTAATTCTTTTTTGGATGGATGTACACACGTCTTCTTTTTTGTTACTTTCTCTTAAAATTACTGCCCAGTTACTTTGAGGCTGAAATCATAAATATATGATTTTACAGCGCTTACTTCATGCTAGACCTATGCTAAGTGTTTTAAACATTGTCATTTAATCCTAGTAAGTGAAGGAGAATAGTGCTAAACAGCATGCTTAAAGCAAAGAAAAACTGAAAAGGCATCAGTATTATCAGATTCTAGGAATTTTAAAGTAGCTAAAGTTTCCCTTCTTTTTATATGTAAGTTTAGAGAAATTACATAAAAATTATTCCCAGAAGTATCAATATTTGGCATTCATATTAGGTGTTTTGTTTTGAGAATTATAGTGCATTTTTGCTCATTTTTATCCACCGTTTGGCTATTATTGATGAATTAGATGTTTATAATCCAGCTAAGTATCTGATTATCATTTTCTGTGAAAAAATATATTTCGGCTTAATGAGTAAACGTTTAGAACACAGTCTATTTATTTGGGATCACTTGTCATATTTCTCGAATGTCCCTTGCATTAATTTACGGTCAGGATAATTAAAAAAAAAACACTTTAGTTTAAAATGCTGTGCTATTTATTAAGTTTACAAAAGGAGTTGACTTTCTTTCATTTGGGAATCTATACCGAACAAGATTGGACAGAAATACTCAGGTTCTGCATTAAGGGAATTAAAAGATATGGTTACCTAAACTAGCATTAAAAAAATAAACTGAAACATTAGTTAGGTAAATATTTACTAATATGTAATATATAAATATGAAAAGATACATAATTGGTTGCCTCATAGAAAATCTTGACACTTGTTTTGGGGATATTTTACAGGAACACAAAAATGAAGCATATTTCATGTATGAGTCAGAGGGGCTTGCAGATCTATTTCATTTTTTGCACACTTTAAAAAATGTGAAACTTTGTTTTGGCATAGTTGACCCTTGTCTCTCTACAGGTCTTCCTTTCTTCCACGTTAGTTGCTAATGGATAGAAAGCTTCTCAGACTCCCATTTGTAGTACTCAGCTGCTGGTTATAAAGTGTCAATTTGCAAGAGAGTTTTTTTTGTTTTTGTTTTTTACATTAAAAGATATATTTGTGTATCAGATACAAATACAATAATCTTGCCATATATCTATTTTTAAGACTTTTTATACAGAGAAGGTAAAACGTCAGAAAATTCCCTTATTTAGAGGGTATACTTGATTTTTGGTTTAGAAAATAGAATCACTTAAGGTCTATGGCACTGAAAAATCCACTCAAGGTGTCTGGCTGTCCCTTTGCTCTATAATAATGGATTTTTCCTCTTTGGGGCTGATTAAAAGGAACTTTTTGAATTGCAGTGGTTTAAATTCTAATGTACTTAAAATATATCTTGTACACTATAATTTTTTAAAATAAATGCTAAATTATCTTTAGACCTTAAAATGTTTTGAGGAAACTTAAGAATAGGATCTCTTTAACAAGCAGCTATTATAAAACATTTGAAATCCTTTTTTTTTATATTTTCAAATTATAACTGAAAATACCAATTTGTTTTAGTGAAAGGATATGATAGCAGGAGAGGGATAATTAAAATTGGAATATCCCTTGGAAAATAGAAGAATAGTGAGAGAATAGGTTGGGTTTCATATTATATCACTGGAGTGTTGAAATACTCTACATGTCATTGTCTCTTCTGAGTTTGAATCAGTATAAAAGTTCATTCAGGCTGTACACTACTTCCCCTGTATGTAGTACCTATTACAAAAACATTTAAATTATATTAGTTTTTCTGGAGAGAAGATGGGCTGAGCAATAAAAAAATTGTTTATCTTACTATTTTTGCTTATATGGGAGACGGAGTAATGGTCCCAAAGGTATCATGCCCTTATCATCAGAACTTGTGAATATGTGGCAAAGGGGCTATGCAATATAGACCTTGACATGAAGAGATTATCCTGGATTATTTGAATGGACCTAATTTAATCACAGAAGTCCTTAAAAGTGGAGAGCCTTTCTGAGAGTGACAGTGGAGGGTTAGAGGTTCAACATTGCTGACTTTGAAGATGGAGGAAGGTGGTTCCATTCGTGGAATAAAGGCAGGCTCTAGAAACTTGAAAAAAACAAGGAAACTTTTTTCCAGTAGAGTTCCTAGAAAGGGATGCAGCCCTGCTGGCACCTTGATTGTAATCTGCGGAGACACATGTTGGACCCATGTCTCCATGTGGAGACATCTGACTTACAGAACTGTAATATAATAAATTTATGTTGTTTTTAAGCCGCTAAGTTTGTGGTAATTTGTTATGGCAGCAGAAAAAATTAATGCATTGCTCATTGTGTATATCGTTAAAATGAATACACCTTCCTTTGAATTTGAATTTCACTAGATCACTGAAACTGGGGATTATCCTCTTAAATTGTTGCCAAAAAGGGGACAGATAAAGATGATGACTTACTCAAAAGAGTTACTGTGAAAATATAAATGTCATGAGTATTTGACTCTTAAGAATATGTGGCTGTTTATTTCTGTAACATTATCTGAAGTATTCTCACTTAACATGCTGCTTACAGTACACTATCGCCTAGTTGATCAAGTACTTCTTCTCGTTCTCTTTAAAAGAATTAAATAATAATTAAATAATTAAATTATACTCACAAAACCTAAGTGGTGTCTTTCAATCTGGGTTTCAATGTCGAATGGGTATGTAACTGCTAAGTCTTCTGTCTTGGCCTTTAATTTTTATGTGCATTTGTAAAGTCAGGGCCTTGAGCTAGATTTCTAATGTCAGTGTTCTGCTATTCTAAGGTCACCAAAGTTTTCTAGGTCCAAAATGAGCTGAAGCAAAATACCAGAACTGCTTGGTGCAGCACCTGTGAAGCGACAGCTCTGGTTTCCACTAAGCAGGGGCAGGGGTAAGGGGGAGCAGTGGGGAGGCCCTCTTGTGCTAACAAACCTGAGGATAGAACCCCTTTCCAAAGAAGCCTCCACTGTAAAATAAATAAATAAATAAATAATCAGTTCTAGGTGTTAAGACTCTGAGAAGGAAAGTAAACCTACACTCAGAGAATATTTTAGTGGCAGCCAGCATCTATGAATGGTTGAATGTAATTACGTGTGCCTCCTGCGTGCCAAATCATCACACTTCACATAGAAAGAACACTCACATTAAATAAAATGAGCACATTGTTTGATTATCTGACTCCCAGGTGGCTTAAATATATTGAGTTTCTAAGACCCTGCCTTTTTAAATGCCATTTCCTTCCTTTCGATCATATAGAATTATGGTGGTTGCTTTTTCTATGGAGAAAATAAGCCACATGGTTTAATATCAGGCAACTGGAAGGGTGTTTTGTTTTGTTGTAGGGAAAACCACTATATACTGGTTTTAAGGTTCTAACCTTAACTGTTCTATTGAATAGATCAAGAAATAGTATACGAATAGTCTTTACAAAAAGATTACTTGCTGGCTCCAAAAGTTTGGAAATTAGCCTAAAAAGTCAGGTGGTGTGGGAAAAAAAAGATAAAGGTTCTCTCTTTGCAGGCTGAGTTATGTGTTTCTGGGCACAAGAGAAAAGCCAGATGGAGCAGAAGATTTTTCGTGTGCAAAGGAGGAGATTAGAGGGAAAATATACTGCTGAGAAGGCAAATTTATATTGTCATGAGCAGCTTCGGTATTTATTTCTGAGTTGCCTGAGGCCAACCTCATAATGCCTCAGAACAAGTGCTATTTATACAAAGTTGGACGGCCTCTCTGTCCAAGAATGAGGCTCAGAATGATTTATTAACTCACTAGAACCAGATTTATGATAAGCAGTGGTGAATACTTTGTGAACATTGGAAAATACCTAAGCAGGAATAAGCTTTCACGCAAATCAAGTAGCTTCTAACAAAGCCAGATAAGATCCAGCATTGCAGAGCATCTTGGCACTGTCGTTTGCTTCAGCAGAGGAACTTTCTGTGCCTGTGAAGTGGTAATCATTGCCCAACAGGGCTTCAGTGACCAAGCACGCACAGGCTGGGATAGACAGAGTGCCTACTATGTGCCAGGCTCTTCACACCATTACCTCATGTAAGTCTCCCATCATTTTTTTTTTACGGTAGATACTATCCTCGTTTTATAGAGAGCTCAGAGAGATTACTTTCTCTATATTCTTAATAGAATCAGGCCCCCAAGATCAATTCCAATACTTTTGTCTATACTTTTGTCTAATTTCGTTAATAACTGCTGACACCTCAAAGAAATATCAACGCTTTGAGATATGTGTCTTTGGGACTGACTCCCTTATCCTGCCAAGTTGTATTCTGATACTGCCATTCACCTAGTGCCACCTAGAAAGAACCGTAGGTGGCAGGAAACGCTTCCAAAAGACTAACTTGGAAAATTTATCCCCCCGCCCCCAGCTAATTTGCAAATTTACATCTATGCAAAAAGGAGGAATAGTCCACCCTTGTTTGATTTTGAACTTAATAGAAACTGAGACCGACTGCGAACTAATTGGCACTCGGTAACGTCACAAGTGCCAAACCTTGGTTTTCTCTTTGGCATTATTAACCTTTCTTCCACTAACTGTCTTTTGGTCCTCCACATGTCTTAGGTACCTAGCACTTTCTTGGCTTTTAAAGATTTCGTTTCACTGAATTGTCAACTAATCCCTGCAGAGGAGGTAGTCAATAAAACTCCTGGGTGTGTTTTTTTTTTCCTCTCTGAGGGTTTTATATTGGTGTTGTGAATATTCGAAAGCCTTTAAGTGCCAACCAATGGAATTCAGTCATAAGGACTAGATAGATTCCTAGATATAGGAGTTGTTCTGAGTTGCAGAAGTAGGTTTGTCCACCACCATTCACATGGCTCCATAAAGGCCCCACCCATTTGAAGTCCATCTATGAATGTCTCCCTTGTGAAAGCAGTGTATTATTTTTTGGAGAAGCATCTGGTAGTTGGATACGGATGACTTTTACTTGACAGTAATGGCTACTGGGTTTGCTTTGATGGCCAGAACTTACAGAGGAAATATACTTCACTGCACACTGGCATCGGCACTTTGCCCACCTCCAGTCAATGTCCGTAATGTTTCTTCATTATGTTAGCCTCCCTCCCCAGAGACAAGAGAAAGAAAAGCTTTTAACATAGAGAAATACTTGCTCATTATAATTTTGTTCCAGGAGAAATCTATATTTTGTACTTCTACGTAGGTCCATTGCTAGAATTATTGCAAGCCCAGGTATTTCTTCTCATATGTAGTGCAAAGGACCTTTATAAACTCAAGTATTTTTAGATACTAATCTGAATCAGAGTTGGATGAAACTCTGGATGGAACTTGTCTTCCCCATCAAGATCAAAAGTTCTATTTATTATTATTAATTGGTGCCAATTATCAAGCACAGTGCCTACTGTGTATCAGATACTACATTAGGTGGTCTACATATGTTTAGGGAAATAATAGAATATTTAAGAGCTCTTCTTGGGACTAAAGAGTTAATTCTGGCTGCACTTCTGATAAATGGTGTGACCTCACAAAATTCACCTAATCTCTCTGTGCCTTAATAGTAGACACCTCTTTGAAGTATTAAATAACTTAATCCAGGTAAAGTGCTTAGAGATATCTCTGATAATTGGTAATAGCTCAATCAGCATTTTTCTAATTCTTCCAATGACCTACAAGGTGGGTGTATTATTATCCCCACTTTAAGGAAGCTAAGACCTCAAAGTTAGAGAACATATCAAAAGTCACACAGATAGTAACTGGTGGCACACTGGTTTTAAACTAAGGCCTGTCAGACCCCACAACTCGAGATTTCTCAGCATGGATGTTGGATTATTTTTCTGTTTTCTCAGTTTGTGTCTTTTGAGTCTGTAAAAGAGGACCTGGTTTCTGACACACTGCTGAACAGATCAGTCATTTTTTACCCACAACATTTATCACCTAAATACCTGAAAATGAAGTAGCCAAACCAAGGAATGGGTTTATGGAAAATTTAGTCTATGAAGTTAGGAAATTTCATGACTGTATATTAAGGGAAAGATCTTAAATAACAAGTCTTTATGACAAATGAGTGTGACTCTAATCCCCTGGAGAAGGAAATGCCAAATTGGGCAGAGGTCAAAACAATCCAATATTTTTCCGGACAACAATCCTGCCTCTCTCTGGGGCACCACCCTCTCTGCATCTGAGAAGATGCAACACGTTTATCTTATGGCTGGAAGGGTAGTCACGAGAGCACTTACAACTATTCTACTGAATTGTGTAATACGCCCACTTTTGGACAGGGTCCTCTTCAATAGGTGAGGATATAATGCTGAATCTGAAAGCATTACTGGAAGAACTCCAAGTTGACACCATCTGCTAGCAGGAACTCACAGGGAAGACTAAAATCCTCAAAAGATGATTCTTCCTCTCCTACTTCACTGTTACTGTCCTCAAATGGTCACCTGGAAACTTCTAGGTTCTGCCACTCCCCCCAATCCCAGGTAGTCTCTTCCCCGTACATAAGTCCCATTACTGTTTCTGTGCTAGATCTTCAGTTTAGATATTTCTCTCATGCTCCAGGTCATATTGGCCACTCACCACTGAATTGCCTCCAATGGGACATCCCATAGATACTTCAAAATCAATTAGTTTAAAACTGAGCTCATTATCTCCACTCTTCTCCATTACTCCCTCTTTTACGATCCACATTTGTTTCCCACACTGTGTCTATAATCTCTTCTCCACACTACAGCCAGAGGGGTCTCTCTAAAATGCAAATCTGATCATATCACTCTCCTATTTAAAAATTTCCAAAGTTGAGGCACCTAGGTGGTTCAGTGATTGGGCATCTGCCTTTGGCTCAGGTCGTGATCCTGGGGTCCTGGGATCAAGTCTTGCATCACGCTCCCTTCTGCCTGTGTCTCTGCCTCTCTGTGTCTCTCATGAATAAATAAATAAATCTTTTAAAAATAAAAATTTTCAAAGCTCCTCTGCGTCTTGAAGAGAAAGCCTGAGTTCCTTAACATGAGTTATAAAGCCCTTTTGATCCGACACCCTGCTCCTCCTAATCTCTCCAGCCTTCTTTTTAGTTATTTACCTCCTCAAACCTTCTCTCCTGCCTCCCACCACATATACTTTAGATTCTGACCATACCTTGCAGTTCCTGGCATGTGTTCCATTCACTTGGCCTCTGGGCCTTTGCTCAGGCTGCTCCATCTCCCTGAGGCCCCATCTCTACCAACCATGACCCTTTCCCTTAGTGAATGTCTGCTTGTATTGCAGAGGTCTCAGTTTAGATATCCCTACTTCTGGAAGACCTCTTTGCCTGATGGCCCATGTTTTCCTAAATACCTCTCTCAGGTGCTCCAGCATGCTCTTTGCCCATGTATTTGAAAGTTTAATTATTGGTCTTCTCCACTAGACTGTAAGTTCCCTAAGAGCAGTTTAGTTAGTTTGCTCAGTATGGCATTCCCAATGCCTAGGATCTGAATGAATGGAGGCTGCCAAGAAGTACACAGAAGTTTGGAGACCCTCTTCCTAAGGTTAAAAACATAGATATGTATGTATCAGTATATATTATAGATCAAATATCCCCTAGCATTTAGGGTGCTACTTGCTGCTATCATGAGTGATACCAATAGAAGTGAGAAGACATTTGGTACATTTCTGTAGAAGAAGAAAAAGCTGCTAATGTCCAGGGAACTCTGGGGATGCTTTTTCTTTGAGCTTGGACCTTATTGCTCTCCTGACTATCCAGTGGTGAGCATATCCATCCCACACAGGGCTGAGAAGGTCCTTAACCTTTGCAGCGTGAGGTGAGGAATTTGTCCTTCATTTTCAGTGAGGAAGCAAAATCCTTTGAACATTACCATTTCGTCCTCAATGTAAATAATTTCCTATGTTTTGTTATCCCTCAGGGCAGATTTTGACAAGAGGAAGGAAATGGCAGGAAACACTGGGCGGCAGCAGGAGACCCTTGGACTAACCGTACCTGTTCAGATAGGTGTTGGTGCCTCAGAGAACTCCCAGAGATAATCTAACATATGCCTCAGGTCCACTGGGTAGATCTGCATCGCAGAGTCCGTGACGTTCAAACATCCTCCTGTATTTGTGGGAGACGAGCCTGACACTTCCCAAAGGATTAAGTGTTGGTGTTTGATACAGAATAAAGTGCCATGTATATTGAGCTTCTCTAGGGATAGTGTTTGTCCTTGTCATCTTTTTTGGATCTATGGCAAAATATATGCAGAGAGAGGGAGGCCCAGAGCAGAGGTGAATTTGTGGTGAAATGACAGCACTTCAGCGCCAGGACCCCTCACTTACTGAGCCCTAGCCACATGTTTACAAGGTTGATGTAAAATTTGCAGAAGTAAGACATTTTAATTACAATGAGACCATCAATTAAGACCACTGTCTCCACTCCCCCTTCTGTTGATGTCAGGTACCCCTGGAGTGGCTATGGCCATCTTTGCATCCAGCAAAAGAGAATATGTCTTGGGGATATGTTTGGGTTAGAGGGATATGCTTATGTTGTTCACAGTCACTTCTGTATGGAGGTAAAATAGCAGCTGTCCTGAGGTAACTGTGGATTTCCAGAATATTCCTACAGACTTCGGCGCCAATTCATCAGGATAGAACATTAGCAATAAATCAAACCTGTTTAAGCTTTAGGTCCTGCAAAACCTGGATCCACCTTCTCTCTAGGCCCTCTAGAGCCTATGCAAACCTGTGAACACCCCAACTTGGGATTCCAAGCAAGAACACTGACAAGATCCTTTGATTCCCCTCCTACCCTCTGGCATTACATTCAGTTCTACATGGTACTATCATGTCACCACCAATGAGAGAGGGCCATTTTGCAAAGCCTTTGGCTTGATCCTATACTATTATTTGAACTACAATTTAGAGCACTTTTGCTTACAAGGAAAAAAAACCTATAGAGTAGGAAATGGGTGTGAGTGAGATGACATGGCTCTTTGTCGTATGAATTCTTAATTTAATCCTACAACCACTAATTTGATTCTTAACAAAGAGTTGTTCTTTCAGCCTAGTAGTATATTGGCTATGGGGGTGGTTTTTTAAAATACATTTTATACTGGATACAAAAATATTATTGTACTGTAAAAACAATAAATTCTTATGCAGAAAACAAAATTCTTCAAAATCCAATCACTGCTAAGTCTGTTGTAAATTCCTACTTTTTTGCACACTATATGGTATGCATATTCTGTTTAACATCTTTCTAAATATTTTTTGACACAGTGGGATCGTATCCATATTGCTTTGCAACTTGCTTTTTTCACCTACCAGTGTATCTTAGATATCTTTTTGTGTTATTTTTAAGGGTTGAAGAGCATTTTTATCTAGTTATATCATTAATTTGGTCAGTCACTTCCTAATATTTAGGTTTTTAGGGTTTTTTATTTTGTTTTTTACTACAACAAATGGTGCTGTAATAAGCATCCTTGGTCATTCATTTTTACACATTTTGGAAGGTGTTTTATTTTCTGTAATACAAATTTCTTTCTTTTTTTGTGATATTAATTTCTAATAGTAAAATTCCAGGGTCAAAGAATAAATACATTTTAAAATGTTAATAGATGTTTCCAAATTGCTCTTTTACTCTCTGTACCAATTCATAGACTCACCAGAAATTCTCAACAGCCTTGTCAATCACTAATTTTTGGTGATCTTAAAATGGTACCTAAGGGTTCCTTTAATTTGTATTTAATAGGTTGGATGTTTTCTTATCTTCATTTACTATTGTATTCTTCTATGACTTGCCTATTCATTATTATTATTTTCTTATTCACTTATAAGAGTTATTTAGGATTACCTGAGATACTAGCCCTTCATCTTAGTATGACACTTTGTTGCCAAGGACACCTGTTATTGCATTTTATTTTATTTATTTTTATTTTTATTTTTATTTTTTAATTTTTTTATAATAAATTTTTTATAAAATTTTAATTTTTTATAATAAAATTTTTTATAATAAAAAATTTTAATTTTTTATAATAAATTTATTGGTGCTCAATTTGCCAACATACAGAATAACACCCAGTGCTCATCCCGTCAAGTGCCCCCCTCAGTGCCCGTCACCCATTCACCCCCACCCCCTCCCTCCTCCCCTTCCACCACCCCTAGTTCGTTTCCCAGAGTTAGGAGTCTTCATGTTCTGTCTCCCTTTCTGATATTTCCTACCCATTTCTTCTCTTCCCTTCTATTCCCTTTCACTATTATTTATATTCCCCAAATGATATTGCATTTTAAACTCTTAAATTCTTTTATGAAAATCCTTTGCAGTATAGTCAGGATGCTGTATGTAAATTAATAAGAACAAATGGAGAGGTTTCATATAACTAAAAATTTGGGTGCACAGTGGTCAAAAATTTATTTGGAAGGTAAATTTGTACTTTATTAGTTATTAGTTTGTACTTTATTATTAGGGGAGAAGTTGTCATTTTTCCCTAAACCAAGGCAAGAGACTAAGTCTGAAATAGGGATCCTCTTGCCAGGTTACAAAAAGCTCTGTGATTAAAAATTATCTCTGTTCTAGCAGATAGTGTATGCACAAATGGCTTATTTTTATTTTTAATGATTTTACTACCCAATACCAGGCTCTCCATCTGACATTTATATCTAGAAAAGTTAGGAATATTTTAATTTTGTAGGAAACTAATTTGAATTTGGCACCTAGATTGAATTATGTTGGATGTTTTTCATAGAAACTGGTGCATTCTCTTATTTTGCATGGTTAGCTCTTACTTGCTCATAGTTCAGCTACATACTGAGTAAAAATGAATCAATACTTTGATAGGCATAAGTTAGACTTGCTATAAATACTAGGATTGTCAGAAGACAAAAAAATACTGGATCAGAAGTTGCAGTGTGACAGCCTGCTAATTGTATCTGCCCCACAGATCTAGTAAGTATTTTGAACCGGTTGCTAATGCTTATAAATGGTTTCATATAAAACTTGATTTCTAGTTTCTCTTGAAAAATGAAACATGGGCACTAATGGATTATATACATATTAATAGTGAACTAGAACTACGTGGTGGCTATTCTTTGATAGGCAAAGTAAGTGGTCTCCAGTTTGCCACAGTTCCTGCATTACTTTTATGACCCTCTTTGCTCATTTATGTACATTTTATAGACTATTCTTTTTTATTTATGGCAAATAAAAATATAAAAAGCCATGTCTTTTTCATGGATACATTAATGAAGACATCATAAACTCCTTTGCTTTATTGGGTTTTCTGGCACATTCATCGCCTTAAAAATGTGGTAAGAAGTACAGAGACATAAGAAGCAGTAAACATCCCAGAGACAGTAACTTCTTCCCAGCTTTTTACCAACAAACCACTATTTTGGTTGGTGAAAAAGATGACTGAAAAGTTTTATACTTCCTGGAGTTCCACTATCTTACGCTGTAATTTCTTTAGGTCTTTTTGTACTTTATATTTCTCTAAATCCATCTTTGTTTTCTGTATTTGTTGGAGGGAGTTGAGAGAGTCGTGAATTGATTTAAATCCTAGAAGAGAATATGAGAAGAGATATGCTTAAATTAAACAGTGCTTTGGAATTCTTTTTGTAAACAAAAGTTGCTAATCAACAGTCTCACCATAATTGGTCATCATTTAATTAAAAACATATTAAATTCCAGTAAGACCAGTCTAAAAATGTACAATAATCCATTTCTTATATGTCATAAAGATGCATTAATGATAGTGTTTCAGCTTGTATCTGGCTTCATTGTGAAAATTTCAGTTCCTCTGCCCCTTGCCCAAATATATTGCATGACAAAATAATTCTATATTTCAAGAAAGATATTAAAACATTTTCTTCTCCCTGTGTATTTTGATAAGAAATTTGGATGATTTTTTTTTAAAGTTCTTGTTACCAAACTGAAGATAAAGAACACAAGTGAGATTTTAAAACTTCTCAGAAACTAACCTGTTGAGGGACCTATGGAGTAGCCGCCAGCTGTTCCCCCTGCACCCACCCCCAAGCACTTTGTCTCTCTCTTATGCAAGTCTAGTTGCTCATGACCAGGACCTACCAGACCTCGAGCTTCTTAGGGTACCCCCTTTCACATAGTCATTTCCCAATACATTTTTATTAAAGGCATAAAGGAGCACACCATTAATTTAGAATTCTCCTTTGCTAGAACTCCAGGTAAGTAAAATGAAAAAACATAGATTGTTAAGTTCTTCTTTAGCTCATCCTGAGTGAATATAATTAAACCTCTGGTCCTAAGGTAGAAAGCAGAGACCTAAAAGAAGGGCCAGTTAAGTTTTGGATATGATTCCTGGCCAGATAATTCATTATTTTGATTTGGCAGTGAGATAGGGGGATAGGGGCAGTGTGCGTCAGATTTCCAGGCAACAAATTTTACTTATATGCTAGGAACATCTGGCAAAATGAGGGCATAATATCTTTCCAAGACACCTTCAACTCACCTCTGTACAGGACCAAAATTTGGGAGAATTTACATCAATTTTTTGAAACTAGAAGACAGAAAATGAGATGAGTCTTTCTTTAAAAAAGGAACCTCTGGTTCCTGGTAATTCCCTCAGGTTTGTGACTTGAGGCAGATGGTTGCTCCACAGCACCTATCCCATGTCCTTCCCTTTGACAAATTAGATGAGCCTTTCAAATTAATCCCCTTTGATGTAAGCTCAGCTTGACACTGCTGCCATTAGCCTCCTTAAGAAGAAAAGCAGTCATTATACTGGACTCTGTTAATTCATCTCTCTTTCTCACTTCTAAAGGTCAGGTCTCCAGTCTGACATCTGTCCAGGCTCATTACCTGCAGTTCAATAAGGGACATTTGATTTCAGGTCCTAATTTCATGATACACCACAAGTCAAGTCTTGATCGCAAGGACTTTGCAAGTATAACAATGATTCTATGATCTTAGTTAAAAAGAAAATCTCACAGCGTTGGTCAGCTTGTGACATTGCCAGGTCCAAATGAAGAATGTGAACTTGTTTACTCACCTTCCAAAGGTATGCTAACGTTTTGTGGGATATTTAGAAAAGTCAGATGAAATACAAAAGGATATCGATAATGACAAGACTGATCCATGGTCATGAGCTCAAAGTAGACAACCCTGAGGGATTGGCTAAGCAAGGACTGGTGTTCTTAATCAAAGGTGTCTGCTCACCTGATTGATATTCATTCTGCATTTTCTCTAATTCACCCCAAATGTGCTTTTCCAGTTGCTGCATCTTTTTGGACAGCTTATTTTCTATATGCTTTACTTTGCTTAGTTCTGCTTCCTGTTTCTCTGTGTTAATGAAATTCTCTAATTTGCTTGAAAGCTGCAATAGTTTTTCTTTCATTTTGTTTTCGGACTTTTCCTATAAAATAAGATATCATGTGATAAAACTCTGCAGAAAACAAAACTTATGAGGATTTGTTTTTCAGCTTAGAGAATGTTTTTAACAAGTTTGCTTTTCCATGTTAAACATGAAAAATCCCACCAAGTTCCCTTGTATCTAAAACCGTGTTCACAAAGATAAGAGTTCATCTCTTTGGCCTTGTTTGTAGCTTCTAGAATTCTGCATGTGATGGGGGAAAGAAAGGGCTGTGGTCTTGCTGAAATGCCTTGAGGATTTGGAATTATAGTCTAGTGTTTAAAGAAGTGTGGCCAAGGGAACGCCTGGGTGGCTTGGCGGTTTACTGCCTGCTTTCGGCTCAGGGCGTGATCCTGGGGTCCTGGGATCGAATCCCATGTCGGGCTCCCTACATGGAGCCTGCTTCTCTCTCTGCCTGTGTCTCTGCCTCTCTCTCTCCTGTGTCTCTCATGAATAAATAAAATCTTAAAAAAAATAAAAATAAATAAAAATAAAAAAGAAGCATGGCTAAGGAAGGCATTTTAGTTACTGCTTGACCTAAGGTCCTTGGACATGCTCCTATTAGGGTGTCCATATTCCCTTAAGCTTCATATCTCCACGTGGACACAGTTCAACTAGAATAGTGATTCTCAACTCCTGTTGCCTATTAGTATCACCTGGACCATCACACCATCCTACTAATACTGTGATTTAATTGGTCTATAATGGAACTCAGGAATTATCTAGTTTAAAAACTCTCCAAGTGATTCTAATTGCAACAAGGTGGGGACTCATGTGGTCCAGGTTCATTAGCTTCTCTGTGCCTTCTTACCTCCCACAGGGAATTTGCAAGCAGGAACCAGGTGAGACTGACTTAGCCCCTATGGTTCTCCTGTCTTTGGCTCTGTCTGCCTCCGGGAGATGGAGTCCAGCCTCTCTCTTACTTGTGGTAGGAAGTTTCTGCCTGCAGGTGACCCTGTGGAACCTGGTGCTGCCTAGAACTGGTGGATGAATCTGTCTAAATCCAGGAGGACTAGCAGGCCTTCCTGGCTGCACATCTTACCACATGGACTTGAAAAATCTTATCAATGATAAAGGTGTAATGGTTATCTCCATCTCTTGGACTCCTATCTCTGTCAGCTGCCCAAAGCCCGTCTACCGAAGTTCCAGAAACATCTTATTTGGATCCTTGGCAAGGCTGGAAGCCACTGGTGACACAGATGGCTCTGTGCTGCTCTCCTGTTGGGGCTAGCAGCTGGGCCAGCAGAGATGGCTGGAGTGGAAGGGCATCTGTAGTGAACAGACTCCTCCTCCATCCTGTAGTCTTGCCTCAAAGCTGAAGGGTTCTCTACAAGGTTGGATCTGGAAAAGGAGTTTTGGAAACCTTTGGTCTACTAATGGATCTTCGGAGAGGTAAACTGACTCGTCTATGGCCAAAGTTTTTAGGCTTTATTGCGCCCAAGCATCACCCAAGGAGCTTGCCTGGAAGCACAGATCCCCAGGGGAGGACTCAAGGGGTCTGATGCTGCTCTGAGTTGGGACCAGGAATCCATATTTTATTTTATTTTATTTTTTTTTTTTTATTTTTTATTTATTTATTTATGATAGTCACACAGAGAGAGAGAGAGGCAGAGACACAGGCAGAGGGAGAAGCAGGCTCCATGCACCGGGAGCCCGATGTGGGATTCGATCCCGGGTCTCCAGGATCGCGCCCTGGGCCAAAGGCAGGCGCCAAACCGCTGCGCCACCCAGGGATCCCCAGGAATCCATATTTTAAAAAACAAAACAAACACCTCCTCTCTTTTGGTTATTCTATTATGGATTCATGGAGCTGGAGAGTAGCACACAAGACCAAAAAGCAGGCCTCTGGATTCCTATGCCGGTGCAAAAAAGGTAAGTTACTGACACAGTGAAGTTACTGTGATGTCAGAATGAAACTTTCAAGACCTTTGCTCACTACTAACATCCAGACCTTTACTCACTACTGACACTACTCGCTACTAACATCCAGACAACTATGCAGCTGGTTACTTCATGAATAACAGATCTCCTTACCAGTTTCTCCTGGAGGAGCCTTCAGACATTGATTTATGTGGCCAAGGTGGTCTTTTTCATAGCTGACGAACTGGTTTTTTGTCCATTTTTGATGGTTCTCAATTTCCTCACATAGATTATTTGAAAGTAAATTAAATCTAAGGGGAAAAATATTTCAACTTTAATAGGTAAATTTTGGTTTTATGTTTAAAATTAGTATTGAAAAACTCTGCAGTTTTTTTCAGATGATAAGGCTCAAGATGCATAGCACGTTCTTATGGGTTGACGTGGGAGGTGGGGGTGAGGGAGCACATTCTGGTCCCTGCCCTGAGCTTGCATTCAATTCAGCTGCTCACAACACCCCTCCTCAAACTTTAAAATACACATATACACAATGACAGACACACAGACACACGTGTGTCATCCATGCAGATTTCCTCTTAGGGCCAAGGATGCCTTGTGTGGGTGGAAGAAACTGGTAACTCACTTGGGATGGGGATATCTCTCTGTGATGGGGGTCAGCAAACCCTTTCTATAAAGGGTCAGTAGTAAATATTTCAGGCTTTGTGGGCCATATGGCCTCTGTTGCAACCACTTGTTTGTACAATGAGTCAATGCTGTCATTGCAGTGGGAAAGCAGCCACGTAGGATATAAAGAACATGGCTTGTTTATAAACAAATAATGAACATGGTTGTGGTCTAACTTTATATACACTCAGATTTAAATGGCATATAACCACATGTCATAAAACATTTTTTTAGTTAAAAAAATAGTAGAAAGTGTGCAAATCATTCTTAGTAGTGGCAGATTTGGCTAAGGGTGGTAGTTTGGGGTCACTATCCCAAGACCACAAGACCCCAAGGGTCACTATCCGGCAGGCGGAGGAGCTGGGCCAGAGAAAAGTCACAGATAGGGAGTGGGGAAGGGAGTTGGAAGAGCCCAACAGGACTTTAGGAAAGCAGAGTGTCCACGGGAGACAGTCCTTGGTTGTCTTTTCTGTCTCGGGTGAAACTTCAGTCAAGGTGCCATTGCTTCCAGTGGGGCTCTGTTTGTGGATTCTTTGAAGGGTGGGGTGCAGGGAGCGCTTAAAGAGCTGTTGAGTGACTCACGTCGGGGCAGAAACGGTTGCAGTTGGCTAAGGTGCAGGGAGCGACTGCTGGCATCAAAACGATGCACCACAGGAATATTAAATAACAGAGAAAGAAGGATTTTTGAAAATGGAAGTGGAGGTTATTACAAAGAGTAAAGGATTGGAATCATATTATCATCAATTTGAAAAGTCACTGTAGAGTGGCTGAGGGTATGAGTAGAAAGGAGCATCCGCAGCTAGCAGCCCTGAGAAATACGGGTCTGAGCAGAGGTGGGGTGAGGGGGTGCTGCTGAGTGGTCTCTGTACGTTTTCTAAACGTGACTTGCTTGCAGTAAGATGTCAATTTCAAATTCCCTTTTAGAAGAGGCGGTGCATTAGGCAGGTGCAACACATGTTTGTTATTGAAAATACTCAGATTACCTTATAAAAAGTGGGTGGCTTGACATCATCACTGTAATGTTTTCAGGACAAATTATATGCAGATAATTTCATTTGTGCTATTTATCATTGGAAACTGCTTAAGACATGCTGCACGTATATTGTATGTATATGCCTCTTTAGCTTCCCTGAAAAAGTATTCGAACTAATATTTGGAAAAGACAGGTTATATGAGGCCATTTCCATTTTTATTTAGACCAATGGACATTAAACAATATAGAGACATTTTTGGTTGTCACACATTGGAGGTGTTGGTGACAGGTAGAAGGTAGAGGCCAGAAATACTGCTAAACATCCTACAATGCACAGGACAGCCTTATAAGTAAGAATTATCTAGCCCAAATGCCAATAATGCCCATGTTGAAAAAACAAAACAAACAAACAAACAAACAAAAAAATAATGCCCATGTTGAGAAACCAGGATTTAGATGGTGAAATCAAGGAATGGGAAAAGTTAATTTTCCAGTAGTTATATTAGTTGTAGAATAATAGCTGAATTCTGATCTTCATCTCTGTGACTTATCACGTTTTTTTTTTAATATGGAGAGAGATTTTCACATAGAAAGCATACCTTGATTCAGGTGAGTACTTTAACTCTTCATTAAGAGCCTACCTTTGGCCACTCTGCCTGTTCTTAATATAACCACAATTTCCAGACACCTGTGCTCTAGCTAACAGCTGATGGATCTCAGACAAATACATTCCCAACTGATACATGGACAGCCTCATTTTAGCCAAGTGTTTCTTATGTCTGGAACACTCTTCCTTAGGATACACAATGGCCCCTGCCCTCATTTCATTCAGATTTCTATTCAAGCACCACTTAACCACCTTAACAGAGGACTTTTTTTAAAAACCACTCTTAAAAAACCAAAAGGTTTTATTTTCCCCATCACACTCTCCCTATTCCTTTACTTTATTTTTCTCCAAAATAGTTATCACCAGGTGATATATATATAATTGGGGTGCTGTCTGCTGCACTAGAACCTAAGCTCCACCAAAGTATTTTGCTTGGCTTACAGTATTTTGCTTGGCTCACAGTGGTAAATAATAAAGTGCGCAATGAATAGTTGAATAAATGGATAAATGATTCATTCTTACTCATTCAATACCTTTTACTAAGGCTGTTCACAAATAACAAATCATACACTTGCCGAGCTATTTAGAAATCTGATCTTCAGTGTTCATCTTCCCTTTCCTATCTCTGGTGGAAATATATTAATTGATAGTGATGGTTAAGAGGGACAGTAAATCCCCAGATAATCAAGAGCTAGCTTTGCAGTTGGGAATCCAGCCTTCAGTGTTCACCTTTACTGTGTGTGTGGATAAGAGCATTTACTCTCATTACTGATACAATATTAACATCCCTCTGAACACCAGGGAACCATTAAATGTGCCCAAGTAATATCTTAGAAGCACATATCAGTAATTAGAATTCTGAAATTAAAATAAAGTCATAATGAGTTACTGCATATGATCATTTTACTCCAAGGTTTTTTTTTTTTTTTTTTTTGTTTTTTTTTTTTACTCCAAGGTTTTACATGCAATTGGAGACTCACTTTACTGGTAGCCACCAAAAGTCAGACTCTGGGTAGTTTATGAAAATATAAAAGAATTTTATATTTTAAAAGCATTTTTTGGGGATCCCGGGGTGGCTTAGCGGTTTGGCGCCTGCCTTTGGCCCAGGGCGCGATCCTGGAGACCTGGGATCGAGTCCCACGTCAGGCTCCCGGCATGGAGCCTGGTTCTCCCTCCTCCTGTGTCTCTACCTCTCTCTCTCTCTCTCTCTCTCTCTTTCTCTCTCATAAATAAATAAACAAATAAATAAATCTTTAAAAGCATTTTTTTAAAAAGCATTCTCCTGTAAAGATAAAAAGGATAAGCTAAAATAAAAGTTTATATAAATCTCTTTCTTTCCTTAGGCTTTCCCCTAACACAATGGATGTGATTTTCCAGGAAAGAATTACTTTTCTATGAATTATAGAATCTACAGTTAAAAATCTCAACAAGAGGAATTTATCTTGGATGATATTCACATTTTAGCTCCCAAATCCTCTATTCCAATGGTTATGGTAGTATTTCTATCAGGTATAGGTAGATATGGATAGGGAGGGAGGGAGGAGGGAAAGAGGTAGATGCATGGATGGATAGGGTTTTTTTTTTTTTCCTTTTCAAAAAACACAAAAGTCATACTTTTAAATTATGGCCAGAGACCTTACTAGGATAATGTGAGATACAGTTTTTATAAAAATTTTATAAATTTTATATTGATAGGATCAAGTTAATATTCATGCCAAGGGCAATAATAAGGAAGAAAATTACAAAGGGTAAGATAAAATTTAATGGGGACCTATAGACATAGCAGATGGCTGTGGTGAGTGTGAATGGTGAGGGAGAGTGTGGGGCTTGCAACAATCATCCTAGTGACCACTGTGGTTATAGTAGACATACATGAATGAGGATATAGCCCCATTCTGGCCCCTACCCCCTTTTTTTTAACCAGTTCACTTCTGTCTTAAAGTCATTGTCTTGCATTCAATAAGTGATTGAACTTTTCTGGAGTGTATGAAAAGTTTGAATTCTTGGACACTCTTTTAACAGGCTGTCAAGAATTCAGATAGTGGCTTCAACAAAGTCAGTCTTTGGAGACTGAATCTAAGATTTTTAAGTTTCATGTTAGAAGAAAGAAATTAATTCCAAGAAACATTTTTTTCCTACTAAATTTATACCTATATACTTAAACTAAGTTCTTCATGTCCTGTGGTTTCTAGTGATGCTGATAAAGAGCAACTCCACCTCCATTCTGCTAGGAAGCCTCTTATCATTCCATATTGTACTTGAGCTTAAATCCCAACACCTTCAGAGCCTCATACCTTCATAGTTTCAAGCAGATGTGATGTCCATTCCCTGAATTTCTGTAGCACAATTAGTTTATCAATGGTTAGAATTGTTAGATGGAGGTGTCATAGATCTATAACATAATCTGAGACTTGGAGTCAGATACTTTCTAACTCTGTGACTTTGGGCAAATTATTTAGTTTCCCTGACTGTGCTTCCTCATCACTAAAATGGGGATAAGACCCACCCTGCAGAGCTGAATGTACCTGAATATCTCGATCACTCAGTGATTATATATTTATCAATAACAATTAGTATATTTTTTATATCTGCCTACTGATATACCTCATTTAACATTGTCTTGTTACTTTACCTATGTTTAGCTTTTTACCTATTTATGTATTTTTCCTGCTAACTAT
Source organism: Canis lupus dingo (assembly GCF_003254725.2). NCBI lineage: Eukaryota > Metazoa > Chordata > Mammalia > Carnivora > Canidae > Canis > Canis lupus. The sequence goes on from NC_064245.1 coordinate 14,009,535, forward strand.
ATGTGGCTATGATTTTGTCTTTGAATATCCCAAAACACAACTTAAACATTCTTGGTTCTCAAAATATTCATTCATTGATTTGTTCATTGGCTTCTATTTGTGTCTGAATGTGCTGGGTGCTGAGAACACAAAGATGGATGAGACACATCTTTGACTTGAATAGTTTGTAACTTAATACTGTGGGGAGATTTTCAAAGCTGTGTGGGGAGACGTGAGTCTGTGCATTTGCTTTGTTGATTGAATAATTTCTTTTCTTATAAATCACTGTCAATTAAACATTGTCAGCAGCAAGAACTATCTAGGGAGTGACTAGTAGGTACTTCCCCGGCCAAACCCTTGCTAAAAAACAGGCATATTTTATGATGGCTAAGACTCTTAGTCTATAGGCACTAAGTTGTTGGCTTAGGACATTACTTAGCTGAACATCTGACTAAGACTCTTCTGGAAAAAGGAGGCTCAATGCACTGGTTCAGAAGAAAGAATGTGTGTATCTCCTTTGTCAATTCGAGTCATCAGTGCCAAAAGCCTGGGAATTCACTAAAAAAAACACAGATAGTTTTTGGGCTTTTAAGTTCTATATAGGATATATGTTTAATTGATTGTTAAACTTGAAATTGTTAAAGTTTCTAAATAGTAAAATTGTTCAGTTAAACACACTTTTGAATGTTAATAAAATAATTTTAATTCCTTTATTCAGAGAAAGTTGTTTCTTTAAAAGAAGCAAATACTATACCCCATTCACTTTAATTTGAAATATGCTCTGAATGGGAAAGAAAAAAAGAAAGCCCTATCCACCTTACATCCTCTTTGAGGAAAATATATTTGCAATACATACCTCAAAGTGTTAATATCACTAATGTGAAGGAAGCCTACAAATTGATTAGAAAATGATGAAAATCATGATACAAAATTTGACAAATGATAAGACTGGGCAATTCACAGAAAAGGAAATTCATTGGTGAAGGGAAAGCAAATGAAAACAAGAGATGCAATCTTCATCCTTTAATTGGAAAATATTTATTTAAAAATCCAGTGTTGGTAAGAATGTAGAGAAAGGTGGCCTCATATATTGCTGGTGGAAGTATTGAATTAATTATAGAATATCTGTAAGTTTAAATATTATGCAACTATTAAAAATAATGTTAGAATAGTATTCACCAATCTAGAGAGATAACTAAGATTATTGTAAAAAAGCAAAATTTTGAGTAATGTGAATAGGCTGTATTTTTAAAAGCCATGCTCTATCTATACATCTAATGGATATGTTATATAACATATATAAACATCCTTTTTCTGTTAGATGTTTATACTAACAAGGAGGAAAGTAGGGAAGGACATAGCCTTGATGTTACCATGGGTTACATTAGGAAGTTGAAATGAAGACCTTTTTTCCATCTTTGTTTAATTTTGTTACTTTTTAATTTAAAAAAATTGATGAGGATTTAAATAAAAAAGAGTCAGTTGTGTATTTAAATGAATTTTAGAGCTCATAGGTATTTGCCTGTGGAAATTTTTGGTTTATGATTTCAGCGTTAATTACTGTAATACTAATGAAAATGTAAGACTTTATTATTTCAAGTGAGGAAAAAAAAGTTTAGGTTATTACAAAAGTGTCCAGATTGATATTTAACTATTTAGATGACTCCTCTATAAGCCAACTGGAAAAAGCACACCACGTCATCAATAAGGCAGGTATAGTTCTCGAAATTTCCTTTTCCTTAATTAGCTGTTTGTTAATATGCTTCAATCCTTTAAGCCAGTATTCCATTCCAGATTACAAATCCTCTTTCTCTCCAAGGAAAATCAGTTCTTTTTTTAAAAAATTTATTTCTTATTGGTGTTCAATTTGTCAACATAGAATAACACCCAGTGCTCATCCCATCAAGTGCCCATTTTAAAGTGCACTTCTAGAAATGGTCTACTTTTCTACTTCTCCTTTGGACATGTTATTTAATTCTAAACTAACAGGATTAGATCAAGCACCACATAGATATTTACTGAGCATCTTCACTGTGCTGGAATTTAAGCACCTAGACATGCTTCTTTTAGGGTGGGTATTTTCTCTTTACTCAAGACATTTACTTCTTTCAGTTACAGTTTTTCACCAATTTCTAGACAAACCTATTTCCCAATTTAAGATCTCCGTAATCAGATGTCTTGAAAATGACAGTATGCTATGGTTTAATTATTAGCATCATATTTTAGAGGTAAAGAAAAAAAGGTATGTCTTATAATGAGGGGCACTTAGATTTAATGAGATACTGTAAAGATGGGGGAAATGGAGCAAGCAGAGTATATTCAGCATACTGGACTTGATCAAGTCATTAAGCCCAAGTGATGTAAGACAGAGAGGAAAAAGAGCAAGAGGAGAAGGGGCAGTAAGGTAGTATCGTCCAAGTGAGAATTTTCCTCTGCCTGTGCCAGAACTCTAGGAAATGGTGGTCATTTAAACAAGAAAGGAAGATTTGGGAATAGGCTAGTAATCTGAATGTTTGTGGAGTCTTATCTCCTTTACTGTTTTCTCTGTTGCATAGGAGAAAACTCAGTGACAACGTGACACAGACCAGTCTTTAGAAAAGGAGAATGTAAAGGAGCAAGTAGGGAATCTTAGAGGAAATTTTTTTTTTCTTAGAGGAAATTTTAAAAGGAAAACTTGTAAATCAAAGTTATCTTAAAAATTATTTAATAGTCTTATGGAATCAATGTTTATTCAGTGGAGTGTATCACATTGAGGCATTTTAATATATTAATTGGTGATAAGTTAAAATTACTCTATAGAAAATGTCAAGCTGTATATCAATTCACTTGCAATAAACAGTGACAAAATTAATATTCATATTTCTTTTCTAAAGGTTTTATTTAAATTCCAGTTAACATACAGTGTATTAGTAGTTTCAGCTGTACAATACGGTGATTCAATATCTCCATACATCACCTGGTGCTCATCACAAGTGTCCTCCTCCATCCCCATCACCTATTTTACCCATCCCCCCACCCACTTCCCCTCATATTTCCTTTATTATGAATATTGTATAAGTTACTTTAGAGTAGAGTAGTCTCTCCATCAGTTTGTTGCTTTATGTCTTGGCCGGTTTCAAATTCCTGGGATGGGTTTTCATTTAATGCCAATACTTTCATTAGGCAAAACCTTCTGGAATGTACTTAACAGAATTAAAAAGCTTCCATTCACTTACTTGAACTCCAAAAGGTTCATTTCATGGCGATAATCTCCCTGGACCATCTTTAAATTTGAGATTTGCTCAGAACTGGAAGCCTCAATCTTTCCTAAGAGCTGTATTACCTAATGAAAGTAAAAAGGGAGCTTTTGTGTGTGTGTGAAGAAAATCACTAGCACTTACATTAATTATACACTATTCCTAAAAGAGCCAAGAAACAAACTTGAGCCTAAAGCACATTTGCATTTGAAAATGATTTTTCCTAAAGGAATCATTCAATAGTTACAGAACAATCTTCAGAGAAAGAATTATAGGAAAGTTCCATTCTGTTGTCTATTTGTCTATAATATTCTTTTTGATAATAGGCTACCTAGTGATATAACAAAAACATAATATTGATACTAGTTTACTAAATTTGTTAATTTTAATTATTTCTTCATTTTTTCCCCCAATACGGTATACCACCATATATCCTCTATTACCATTATAGGCTTAATGCACATTGGATGGCCAATGGTAAACATTCACCAAATGTTTATTGAGTAAATGTTTAGGGGGATCCCTCGGGGGCTCAGTGGTTGAGTGCCTGCCTTCGGCCCATGGTGTGATCCCGGAGTCCCGGATCGAGTCCCACATCGGGCTCCTTGCGTGGAGCTTGCTTCTCCCTCTGCCTGTGTCTCTGCCTCCCTTTCTCTCTGTGTCTCTCATGAATAAATAAAATCTTTAATTTAAAAAAATGTTTAAACCACAATTAATTAGGCTCTGAGGAAAACACATGAGTGGCCTAAGATTAGGCCTCAGGAATTTCCAGAGAAGAGTGGGACATGAGCAAAAGTGAATTCCAAGTTAAATGACTTTAGGACATATAAAAATAGAAAACAAGTTCCATTTCTGGAAGTTAAGATAGGAGTGCCTTCCACATAGCCAGAAACATTGAGGAAGTTCCTTTAGGTAAAAGGATTGAATTGGAAAATAAAACAGAATTGCAGCATATAATCATGCCTAAACTAATCACTGTCCAGAGGAATGAAACTACATGACAGGTTTTGGCCAAACAGAATTCAACTGCTGAAACAGTCACATGGAGGACAGAGGGAAGTCAACAAAATCTAAGTTCTCAAAGAGATGAATAACAGAAGGGCTTGAATAGGTACCTGTTGGGTAGACAACCAATAGCTCATGAATGGCTATTTAAAGGAGAAACACTTAAAACAGGCTATTTAGGGGAGTTATACTTCAAAGAATTGTTAACAAGTAATAGGCAAATATATCCCTGGCAAAAGCAAAGGAAAAGAAAGCTGGTAGTATAATATTGTTAGATAAAATGTTATTTGAGGCAAATTATGTTAAATGGGACAAAGATGGTCATTTTTACAGAGGAAGACTAGCGTCCACAGTGAAAAGAGTTTTGAACCTTTATTTACATTATATATTGTACTAAAAAGTAACAGGTCAAATAAGTAAAATATAAACAAAGGTATAGGAAGAAATGAAAAAAATATAGTTTATTTAGTAGATTTATACACCAAACAATCTAACTTGCAAACAGCAAGAAACACTCATTCTTTCCTAGAGCAGTGAGCATTTGCAACAACCAAGCAGACATAAGACTATAAAGAACTCAGATTAAGGGCACATGGGTGGCTCAGTTGGTTAAATGTCGGACTCTTGACACATGGGTAGCTCAGTTGGTTAAATGTCAGACTCTTGATTTCAGCTCAGGTCATGATCTCAGGGTTGTGAGATCAAGCCCAGTGGGCTCCCTCTCTCTTTCTCTTCCTCTGCCCCTGCCCCCCACCCCTAAAAAACAAACCAAAAATTCAGATTATTCCACAAAGCAGGAAAAGCACAGATTATGACTCTAACCACACTGAATGAAAACTAAAAATAGGAAAAGTACAAAGAAACAAAAAATCTAACCATTTGAGTAAAGTAACCTCCTTTAATTCTGTTAATTCCAGTGTTTTACATGGAAATGTGCCTCTCAGATCTCCTACTCAGAGGAACATTATTGGCGAAGAGCCCTTACCACCGTGTTTAAGATGTATCACCATGTGTGGGTACCATGTTCCCATTAGTTGCTCCCAGCCAGCATCTGAATAGTATTTATTTGATGAGTGACTTTGGTTCAAAATATTTGGTGAAACTGATAAAATGGCTGGCTCAGACTTTACTTTTCTGTCTCTCCATCAGAACACAGCCCTACTGATACCTTGATTTCTGTCTTGTGAGACGTTAAGTAGGTGATCTGCTCTAGCTTTGATCTGTGGAAACTATTAGATGATATACTTATGTTGCTATAAACCACTAAGTGGTTATGGCAGCAGTAGGAAACTAATACATAAATATTAAAAATTAATAAGCAAGAAAAAAACAAGAAAAAATTATAGGATTGATATGTAAAGCTAATAGGCCTATTTTATAATCCGATGGCTTTCTCCATCTCCTCCAAGAACCTCCCCATTTTCCTTCACATTTTTTTCCCTCAATTAATTTCTTCTTTAAAAAAATTAATTTACTTTAGAGAAAGAGAGAAAGAGTGGGAGGAGGGGCAGAGAGAGAAAGAATCTTCAAGCAGACTCCCCACTGAGTACAGAGACCTCTGTGGTGCTTGATCCCATGACCCATGAAATCATGACCTGAGCCAAAATCCAGAGTTGGACGCCTAACCGACTGAGCCATCCAGGCAGCCCTCCCGCATCCCCCCGCTCCCGCCCACACATACCCAGTTAATCTCCTGTACATCAATTCCTTTATGGAATTTGCTTCTCAAAGGATTAATACAAGTGTCAAAGAATAACTCAACTCTGCAATTACAATTTACTTAGGAAAGGATAGTAAGAACATTGTATATTAATAGGACACAGCCATATCCATAATCAGAGGTAAATTTGTGGTATTAAATGTTTCTATAATTATATAAGACAGAATAAAGCTATGTAAACCATTCATTTCACAAGGTTAAAAAAGAATAACCAGGGGAAAGCAGAATGAAGAAATTGACAAATTGTGATAAATGGAATTGCTCCTTTAAGATAGAAGTGGATTGCTCTAATCCCTGGGACCTGTGGATATGATATGTTAGAGGGCCAAAGGGATTTGCAGCTCTAATTAAGGTTACAGACCTTGAAACAGGGAGATAAATCCTGTTTTTGCAATTGGGCCCAATTCAATCACATGAGCCTCTAAAAGCCAAGCACTCTCTCCCACCTAGAGTCAGAGAGATTTGAAGCATAATATGGACTTAGCCTGTTCCTGGAGAGAGGCCACATGGAAAACATGAGAAAAAAAACTGGCAGCTGGGGGACCATCAGTCTCAAACTGACAGCCAGCAAGAACCACAGTGACACAACTGCAAGAAACTGAATTTGACCAAAAACTTGGATGTGTCTGGTGGAGGACTAATTCCCAGAGCTGCCTCAAAGGAACACAGCCCTACTGATACCTTGATTTCTGTCTTGTGAGACTTTAAGTAGGTGATCTGCTCTAGCTTTGACCTGTGGAAACTATTAGATGATATACTTATGTTGCTATAAACCACTAAGTGGTTATGGCAGCAGTAGGAAACTAATACATAAATATTAAAAATTAATAAGCAAGAAAAAAACAAGAAAAAATTATAGGATTGATATGTAAAGCTAAGAGGTAATTTCTTTGAGAAGGTAATAAAGTTTTTCTCAGTCTAAACATAAAATGTATAGATATTAAAATTAGGAATAAAAAAGATAGAGTAGTCATAAGTATGAGCCAAGTAACAGTGAAAACATTCACAAATCTGAAAGCAGAAGCCAAATAATTATTGATCTTAATTCACCTCTCTCAATCCAAGACAAAATAGACCAAATAATAAATAAGGATACAAAAGACCCAATCAATAAGCAATTTTTTAGGTATTGACTAAACGTTGTGCCCCCAAAATACAGAATATATTCTTTTAGAACATGTGTAAAAATTTACCATCCATCCACCAAATAAACCCCTTAAAATATTCCAAAAACTGGTATATGTAACAAAAATTTCAATTATGATGAGATAAAACTAAAAATGAACACCAGGACAACAAAAAGTCCTTAACTCAGAAAAAACAACAATCCCTCTTAAGATGTTCAGTCAAAGAAAAATACAATATACAATTGGAGAATTTCTAGGAAATAATAATGAGAACATTATATCAACCCTAGGAGATAAGGGAAAGTAAATGAATGCTCAGGGAAAATTCATAGTAAAAATGCTTATACCAGGTAAAACAAAGGAAGATTACAAATATGGAGTTCAAAAAGTAAGAAAGTGAAGCAAAACAAACCACAGGAAAAGAAAAAAATATATACAAAGCTTAAATTGCTAAGAACATATGGAAAGAACAAAATAGAAACAGAACTTATAAATACGTAAAAAGACTGGCTCATTGGAGAGCAACCAATATTGTTAAGGAAAAACTTACCCATGTAATCAAAGGGGGAAAAAAACAAATAAAATGGTGAGGGGGGAAAACTATACAAAGCGGAAGGAATAAAAACAAAACCAGAGGTATTTTGCACAATTTTATGAAATTTAATTTCAGAATATGGATGAAAAAGGTACTTTTTTCCAAGGAAAAATGAGTTACTAAAGCTGACCCTTGAAGAGATGGAACCTTTAAGTAGAACAATTTCCCAGAAAAAGCTGAGCAGAGATATCAAAGGTCTCTCCTTCCCATAAATCAATAGGCTCAGATGGCTTTGGAGGCAAAACTACCAAATCTTTAAAGTATAAATAATTGCAATGCTCTTTAAACTGTTTCAGAGCATAGAAAAAGAAAGGAAGCTTCAACTTATTTGTATGAAGTAAGCAAAACGTTGATTCTAAAATTTGAAAACATTTGCACAGAGACTAATCTTGTTTATAAACATGGATGCAAACTTCTTAAAATAGCAAACCGTATCCAGCAGTACAACTTAAAAATATCATAATCAAGTGCAATTTATTTTTTTAAACAAGAATTAATAAGAAATATACAAATAATTATGCTGGTATATTTAAGAGAAAACTCCCCTGATTATCTCAACAAATGCTGAAAAGGCATTTGACAAAATTCATAATTACTCTTGATTAAAAACAAAAACTTGATGACCACAGCTTTGTAGTACAACCTGAAATCTGGCATTGTGATGCCCCCAGCTTTGGTTTTCTTTTGTAATATTCCCCTGGCTATTCAGGGTCTTTTCTGATTCCACACAAATCTTAAGATGATTTGTTCCAACTCTCTGAAGAAAGTCCATGGTATTTTGATAGGGATTGCATTAAATAGGTAAATTGCCCTGGGTAACATTGACATTTTCCCAGTATTAATTCTTCCAATCCATGAGCATGGAATGTTTTTCCATCTCTTTGTGTCTTCCTCAATTTCTTTCAGAAGTGTTCTGTAGTTTTTAGGGTATAGATCCTTTACCTCTTTGGTTAGGTTTATTCCTAGGTATCTTATGCTTTTTGGGTGCAATTGTTAATGGGATTGACTCCTTAATTTCTCTTTCTTCAGTCTCATTGTTAGCACTGGGCATTTCTGTTAATGCCAGGAACAAGATCAGAATGACCACCATCCTTATGCTACTATTTATTTAATTTCATACTGGAGTTATTAAAGCAATTAGAACAGGGAGAGAAATTAAGGATGTGGAAATGGGAAAAGAGTAAAATTATTATTTAAAAATCATGTGATTATATGCTTGGAAAACAACAACAAAGACAAGCTGAAAAATGTCTATAATCAAGAGGAGAATTTGCTAAATTAGTAGACCATAAAACTGATATGGCGTTCATTATATGCAACTAACAATTCGTGAGAAGACATAATGAAACTCCATTATGATAAACTAAAAAGAAAAAAAGATAACAAAATCCCAAAATACACTGAAGATGCATACATGAGGAAAATTTGAAACTACTCCTAATTGAAATAAGAGCAAACCTGCACAAATAGGAAGCATGCTATGTTCTTGGACTCAGCATTATGACTCTGTCAATTCTAAATTTATAAACTTAAGATGATTTCAATACAAATTAAAATTGAGTTTGTTGATTGCTGGGACTAGACAGACTGATTTTAAAATCAAATGCAAAAACTAACAATTATCACCAAGAACAGGGAGAAAAGAAAGCAACAAAAGGGACTCACTGTACCAGGTATTAAAAATACTGGGGTGCCTGAGTTGCTCATTCAGTTAAGAATCCATCTCTTGGTTTCTGCTCAGGTCATGATCTCATGGGTGGTGAGATGTAGTTCTGCTTTTGGACTGCATGCTCAGCAGGGCATCTGCTCCAGATTCTCTCCTCTGCCCTTCCCCCCACTCATGCATGCTCTCTCTCTCTCTCACTCTTTCTCTCTCACTCTAAAATATTTTTTTTTAAATTAAAATACTGTAAGGCCTCAGTGATTAAAATAACAAGGCATAATATTAGGAAAAACTCCAAATGGGTCAAGAATTTAAATATAAATGGTAAAGCTATGAAAGTGCCAGAAGAAAATAGGAACAATTCTTTTAGGCCTCTGTATGGGGAATTTCTTTCTAAGTGTGACTTAAAAGAAGCCACAAAAGAAAAAACTGATAAAGTTAGCTACAAAGAGAGAATATAAGCATGCCAAAAGTCAAAAGATAGATGACAAACTGGGAATATGTATTTGCAGCTCTATCATAGTGAAAGGCTCATCTCCATAACATATAAAGAGCTCCTAGAAATTGAGACAAAAAAGAAAAATAGAAAAACAATATGGAAATGGATAAAAAAGATGAACAGATAGCTTGTTAAAAAGAAATATAAATAGCTCTTGAAGGTATGAACCTCACTCACATTAAGAAAGACTAAGTGAAACCTAGAGATTATAGTTTTTTCCTATAAGAATGACAAAATTCAAAGTCAACACTGTTGGTGAGGCAATGGGGATACATAGGACATTTTTCGTATTGCCAGGAGCTGTGCAATATGGTCAAAGCCCCACAGAGTGCAAATCATTCAAAATAATAAACATGTACTTTGACCCAGCAATCACACATCTGGGTGTTGATCCTACAAACACACCTATATACACATACACACACACAAACATAAGTGCAAGGTTACACATTGCAGCATTGATTTGAAAGAGAAAAATATTGAAAATAGCTCAAATATCCATCTGTGAGAGATTGGTAAAATGAGCTATTATATAGACAGGAAGAGTATGCAGTTGTAAAAAAAAAAAAAAATGAGAAAGCTTTCCATGTACTAATATGGGTGATCTCCGGGATATATTTGTTTAGTTAAGAAAAAGTAAGATAAAGACCTAAATGTACCCAGCAATTGCACTGTTGGGGATTTACCCCAAAGATACAGATGCAGTGAAAGACTGAGACACCTGCACCCCAATGTTTATAGCAGCAGTGTCCACAATAACTATACCGTGGAAGGAGCCTCAGTGTCCATTGACAGATGAATGAATAAAGAAGATGTGGCCTATAGAAACAATGGAATATTACTCAGCCATTAGAAAGGATGAATACCTACCATTTGCTTCGATGTGGATGGAACTGGAGGGTATTATGCTGAGTGAAGTAAGTCAATTGGAGACGGACGAACATTATATGGTCTCATTCATTTGGGGAATATAAAAAAATAGTGAAAAGGAATAAAGGGGAAAGGAGAGAAAATGAGTGGGAAATATCAGTGAGGGAGACAGAACATGAGAAACGAACTCTGGGAAACGAACAAGGGGTCATGGAAAGGGAGGTGGGCGGGGGGACGGGGTGACTGGGTGACGGGCACTGAGGGGGGCACTTGACAGGATGAGCGCTGGGTGTTATACTCTATGTTGGTAAATTGAACTCCAATAAAAAATATACAAAAAAATAAGTAAAGTGAAAGGATGAAAAAAGATATTACCTATATTACCTCCAAATAGGAGTGGAAAAAAAAAAAAACCTAAATGTGAGACAGGAATCCATCAAAATTCCATTCGAGAATACAGGCTGCAACCTCTTTGACCTCAGCTGTAGCAAATTCTTACTAGACACGTTACCAGAAGTAAGGGGAACAAAGGCAAAAATAAAGTACTGAGACTTCATTAAGATAAAAAGCTTCTGCACATTGAAGAAAATAATCAACAAATCTCCAAGGCAGCATATGGAATGGGAGAAGATATTTGTAAATGACATATCAGGTAAAGTGTTAGTATCCAAAAATATATAAAGAACTTATCGAACTCAATACTCAAAAACAAAATAATCCAGCTAAGAAATGGGCAGAAGACATGAATAGACATTTTTCCAAAGAAAACATCAGAAGAATAACAGACACGTGAGAAGATGCTCAACATTGCTCATGAGGGACTATAACTCAAAACCACAATGAGATACCACCTCACATCTGTCACAGTGGCTAACATTAGCAACACAGGAAACAAAAGGTGTTGGCAAGGATGCAGAGAAAGGGGAACCTTCTTGCACTGTTTGTGGGAATGCAAATTGGAACCCCACTGGAAAACAGAATGGAAGTTCCTCAGAAAGTTAAAAATAGAACTATCCTATGACCCAGCAATTGCACTATTAGCCATTTACCCAAAGGAAACAAAATACAGATTTGAAGGAGTACATGCACCCTGTTTACAGCAGCATTATCAACAATAGCCAAACTACGGAGAGAGCCCAAATGTCCATTGACTGATGAATGAATAAAGATGTGTGTGTGTACACGCACATATATATATACACACACATATATGTATATAACTTACCCATCAAAAAAAAGAATGAAATCTTGCCATTTGCAACAACATGGATGGAGCTAGAGTGTGTTATGCTAAGTGAAATAAGTTAGAGAAAGACAAATATATGGTTTAGCTCATATGTGTAATTTAAGAAAGAAAAAAGATGGATGTATGGGAAGGGCAGAAGAGGGAGGGAGAGAGGGCAATAAACCATAAGAGACTCTTAGGGAACAATTTGAGGGTTGATGGAGGGAGGTGGTGGGGGGATAGGATAGATGAGTGAAGGGTATTAAGCACTGGGTGTTGTATGTAAGTGATGAATCACTGAATTCTACTCCAGAAACTAATATTGTACTGCATGTTAACTGAGTAAAATTGATATTAAAAAAATAAAATAGGTGCAGTATAGTAGTATATAAAATACTCTCTCTTTCATAAAAAGGAGGAAATAAGATTATAGTTGCATTTGCTTGTATCTGCATAAGGGCATACTGAAAGAATCTTGAACAGAATAATAAAAATGGTTTTCATGAGGGAAACAAAGAATGTGATAATTGGTGACAGAGGTAGCCATGAAAATTCTCAGTGTACATTTTCTTTCTTTTAAAAGATGTATTTATTTGAGAGACAGTCATGGCACAGTGGGGGAGGGGGGAGGAAGAAGGAGTGGGAGAGAATCTCAAGCAGATTCCCTGTTGACTATGGAGCCCAACTTGGGGCTCAGTATCATGACCTTGAGATCATGACTCAAACCAAAATCAAGAGTTGGACACTTAACCAACTGAGCCACTCTGGCAACCCAAATTTTCTTAGATAGTTTTGGTTTGTGAACCATACATATCATATTATTACCTTAAAAAAAACCCCAAAACTAAGGAGAACTATAGTCAATGTCACTTTTGAACTTAGCTGCAAAGTCAAATGCTTAATGATTACCCAGTGACTGTATGGCAGAAAATGCATGAATGTTTCGGTATTGGGAAATGTATTGGCCTAGGACATTAGAAATCCAAAGAGGTAAACAAGTGAATAAATAAAAACCCAAACCAAAAAACAACTAATATGATGATTTAGGCATTTGTTGATGTCTACAAGGCAATTTATAAAGTTAAATATTCAGTCCTAACAAAAACTAAATACTAATAAAAACTAATGGAAGTAAGTAGAAATTGATACTTCCTTAGCATGGTTAAATATCAAGCCAGTGGCCAACAGCAAACAACAAAGATGTCCCCAGCACAGTCAGAAACTGGAGAAGGCGCCCTCTATGACCTTTTCATAGTCCAACACATTATGACCATTTATGACCAACACACTTTATTTAACAGTGATCTGGAAGTTCTGGTCATGACCTTATGAAAAAAGTACTGAGGTTTTCAATCAGAAAACTGCAGATAAAGTGGTTATGATTTGTTGTTGATATGAATGAATATTTTTTAAAAGATTTATTTGAGAGAGAGGGAGAGAGTACAAGCAGGGGGAGTGGCAGGCAGAGGGAGAGGGAGAAGCAGACTCCCCACTGAGCAGGGAGCCCGACGAGGGGCTCAATCCCCCTGGGATCATGACCTGAGCCAAAGGCAGATGCTCAACCATCTGAGCCACCCAGGTGCCCCATGACTAAATATATTGAAAAACAAAGAGAATCTACCAAAAAACTATTAGGACTTAGATGTGTGTAGGTGTGGGCAAGGTGAGTCCATAGGTGCTACAATAAACTATGTGAAGCTTCTGCTTTTGATAAACTGGCTCCTATGAACAAATAATCAAACACTGAACTTTCATCTCCCCCAATTCCCAAAGGATTTCTTTCCACTTTGTTCTGCCCAAATGACTTCAGAGGAGATGTGCTTGTCATTACGTAAGATATGCAAGAAAGTGGGGCACCTGGGTGACTCAGTCAGTTAAGTGTCTGACTCTTGATCTTGGCTCAGGTCATGATCTCAGGCTCTTGAGATTGAACCCCACACTCGACTCTGAACTGAGTGTGAAGCCTGCTTAAGATTCTCTCTCTCTCTCTGTCTCTCCCAACCCCCACCTCCTGCTCATGCTCTCTCTCTAAAATAAGTAAAGAAATAAATGAATAAAATTATGTGACAAGGAAGGACACAGAAGAATTCTCACTAGCTCCTTTAATTAAGCCATTGACTGGAAGATGAAAAAGGAGAGGGATTTCAGGCAGAAAAGAGCACAAATATTATGGAGGCCACACAACATCTTAGAGTTAGTAGGGACCTACCTGCAGGTTGTTGAGTATGACTGGGTGTGCAGGGTGAGCCAGGAAAACATGGGGTGAACTGAAGAGACAAGCAGGGGTCCGTGTAGAGATGGCCTTTTAAACCAGGCCAATGGATTTGTACGTTATTTTGTGAGAGACATAACCTATTGTAGGGCTTTAACAGACTCAATTCGCATTTAGCTCACATCTTTAATAATCATAGCTTCCGTGACATATTGCTTTGCTTATAATCCTTGGTTCTACGATCTGAGGAAAACCCAGAGAGGAAGGGAATAACAGCAACAGTGGAATCAAGTAGCACAGGCTTACAGTGGGTAGCTGTGTTAGAACATGGCGGGGGGGGGGGGCGCTCATTAAATATTTATTAATTCAACTGACAGTGCCATATTTAATGGCACATTTTAATATGACAGTGTCATATTTAAACTCTTTTGAAGAAAAGAGCTCTTTTGAAAGATTACCATGTGACTAGGCATTTTGATAAGCTATAATGATCTTCTGGCAATAACACATAAGGGAAGAGTTCCAATATTGGGACACCTGGGTGGCTCAGTGGTTGAGCGTCTGCCTTTGGCTCAGGGCGTGGTCCTGGGGTCCTGGGATCGAGGTCCGCATTTGGCTCCCTGTGGGGAGCCTGCTTCTCCCTCTGCCTGTGTCTCTCTGTCTCTCATGAATAAATAAAATCTTAAAAAAACAAAAAACAAGCAAAAAGTTCCAAATAATTTCAGTTACCTTCATATCCAAGTTCTTAGAAACAGTTTCTAGGGCAGACATGAAATCTTGAATTGTTTTTTCAATTTTCCGGTGTTCGTGCCTGATGAAGTGAATGTCTCCAGAAAGTTTCACAATGCTGGAGTCACATCTAGCAGCAAGATGAAAATCGGTTGTGAGATCAATAGGGTCAAACACTTCTAATACTACAGTAGGATGTGTGCATTCACCTGATGATAAAAGTTCTAAAGTTCTTTGAATAATGAGTTAGTAGATGTAGAATAACTGCAGAAATCTTCATTTTTCTCTTCTTTTCCTGATGGGAGAGAAACCAGGTTGGAAAATGATACATTGACATCAAAGAACTGGGTTGGAGTAGATGAAGGCATGGGGAGAAAATGGGAGGGATTTTAGATTTTCAGTCTGATATATTTATTCAATCACAGGAGTTCCAGTAGATTTTATTATTTTTTATTTTTTTTTTCCAGTAGATTTTAATGTTGGGAATACTCCCTGCTGCCTGTGGTGTAGACAAAATTGAAACTTTTGCCTGTTCTGAAATCACTTTCCCCCATTTAGTCTCTTTCATCGATCTCAAGATTGTCATTTCTCCTCTGACTACAAAGAGTCCCAGGTCACCATCATCTTCCAACCCATCTTCAAAAAAACAATTCCCCTCCTCTTAGCCCCAATAAAAAATCCAGCTCTTTGAGCGGTCTCAGTCAAGAATTGTCTTATAATAGGATGAAAGCAATTCACACTAGCATGTGAATGAAGTTTTGGCCCATAAAGTTGCATTTGTTTTCTTAAGGAAGGAATTCTAGTGAAATGGGGCTGGAGTTGAAGATTAAGCATCTTCCCAGCCTGTCAGGGAACCCCACCCCACTATCACCACTCAAGGCTTCTCCTGGGAGACAACAGGTTACATATTGTATTATACTTTCAATATAGTCCTATATGCACGAAAGATAGGATGTAGGATGCTGTTCTTTATACAAAGTTATCAGAGATCACTCTGTGGTTTGTAATTTTATAAAATAACTCTTTTGACTGTCCTAAAATGATATTTATTAGGAAGCTTATTGTCATGTTGTCATGCTAAGTGCTATAAATATTGTTTTGTAGCTGTCAATATTTTTTAGGATCTGGAAATGAATTTGTTTTTTCAGATTTTTGGTGCCAAAGCTGAGCCAAAAGTGAGTAAGATGGTAATTTTGCCTGAGAAATCCCTTCAAGAGATACCAGGGGACAGTCGTGGGAGTGGAGAGACTGCTGGGAGGAAAAATTTGGAATTAAGCTGATCAAAATGGGAGCTGGCTTGAATGCACCAAAGTCATGGGCAAAAGCCATTAGCACTTTGGTGCGTATAAACTGTTGCTGTCAAAACAAGCTCTGTTGTCCATTAGTTAGGATATTGTTTCGTGGATCTGCATGAAGATCCCTAAAGATTACATTGAAACAGTTGCTGCTGTCACCGCTCCCTGTCACTTCTCACCTTGTTCGACCTTCAGAGACAGCTGCTCTGCACCTTGTAGACCGAATGGTTAAGAACTGGTCTGTGGTGTCACATGGAACCTGGCGTTGAATCTGCCACTTTTGAGCTTTGCAAGCTGGGAAAACCTTCTTTTCTTTCTTTCTTTCTTTCTTTCTTTCTTTCTTTCTTTCTTTCTTTCTTTCTTTCTTTCTTTCTTTCTTTCTTTCTTTCTTCTTTCTTTCTTTTTTTTAAAGATTTTACTTATTTATTCATGAGAGACACAGAGAGAGAGGCAGAGACACAAGCAAAGGGAGAAGCAGGCTCCTCCCAGGGAGCCCAATGCAGGACTCGATCCCAGGACCCTGGGATCATGACCTGAGCCAAAGGCAGCCGCTCAACCACTGAGCCACCCAGGCGTCCCTGGGACAAGTTTCTTAAGGTCTATGAGTTTCAGTTTTCCTTAACTGAGAAAAGTAAGGACAGACCAAGGTCACTGTTTGTCACTGCAGTTTGTCTACCATACAAGCCCAGGGTCGCCAGACACATGGACACAAGAGACATAAATAGTGTCTCCAGGGTTGCTTCTCAACCTTTAAAAGCATGAATGGCTATCCTGAAAAATGTCGCTGAGTGGAGTTATTTAAGGATGAATGGAGGTCATGACTAGACAGGGTGTAGCCAGTCCCCACGCAAGACCCCACCACCGGCCTAAGGCCGCAGGCTGACTTGTCTCGTCTACCTGGCTGCCTAGTAATTATTTCTGATGATCCTTCGACCAGGATCTCTTGATTCCATTGTTCTCATCGCAATGTTTCTGGGTTCACAGTCTCATTTATGGATTCAAATCTCTGTTTCAAGAAAGTTTTCTTCTCTTATACCCATGCATAATTTTTCCCTGAAGAATCCATTCTCTTTCCTCCTGAGGGAGTCCTATAGGGTCTAAGTTGAATGAGTTTTACTTGTCTGTTGTAGGTATCATTTTTTTACGACCATTTTTATATCGAAAATTTTTTCTCTTCATTTTGTATGGTTTGCTCATGTTTGCTTTTTTTTTTTTTTAAAGAAATTATTATTTTTAGTTGTATTTTTTCCATTTGGAGGGCTTCCAAAGCATATTTAATCTCTGTAATATTTCGGGTCCCCCCCCCCCACCTTATTCCTGAGCAACTCCAGTTTGTCTATCTTGTTTTTTTAGGTGATAATCTCTTTTGGGGGAACCCTTTTTTAAAAAATAATTTTTATTTTATAAAACTAAAACATGCCTATAGTTTAGAAGTCAATACAAACTAAAAAAAGGCTAATAACAAACTGAAGATGGCTCCTTGCTCTGTCTCTCCGTGCTCTTCTCAGGCCTCCCTGCAGACAAGTGCCCATCTTCACCCCCAGTTTCAGAGGTTTCTGGTGCAGCCAACTCCTATGCCTTTTGAGAATTCTGTGGAGAATGTGTAAAACCAGATCATTCCCTGCTTATCCCACAGGTTTAAAATTGGTTTTATGAGGCCTGCTAAGTCCGTTTCCACACATATTGTCTATTTTCTAGGTTCCAAGATTTCTACGCTCATAGCTTCTGTCTTTGTGGATATATTTTCAAGAGAAAGATTTTTTTTTTTTTTTTTGCTAGATTTAGTGGGATTTTAGAAAAGAGCAAAACCACAAAACCACATGTGACTGTTCACTCAGCAATCTTCTTTTAGCTCTTCCTTTTGTTCTTCTTTGAAACCAGGAGAAATTTTGGTGTGTTTTTTGGGGCAATTCCTCTCATTGAGGTGTGTTCATTGGCCTTTTGTTTTTCTGTCTCTGTCAGTCTCTTGGTGGTGGTGGTGGTGGTGATTTTTGTGCATAACCTAGATTCTTCCTATCACTCTTACATCTCTGAATGATGGTGAAATGGGGGGGTCCATTTCCCCATTTTTCTCTTCAAAAACTAGATTGCTGTATTTCACAGCCAATCATTGAGTTCTACCGTCTCTGTTGTGACACTCTAGGCCTCCTCCACCTCCTCTGCCTATAGCACCACCCCATTTCTCTCAGGTGTCAGTTTGCAAGCACCAGGGCCTGGATGATCAATAACATGATTGGATCCTCAGCTACACTCCCCAACTGCTCTGTGTTACTGACCTGAACCTCTAAAGGGACATTCTTATCTCTCCCATGACCCACATGAGCTCTGAGGTAATATTGCTCCATACAAATTATTTGGCCTATGCCTTTTAGGATTATTACTCTTGATTTGGAGCAAATCATTATGTTTAAGATCTGAGGAGGACCAGACACCATAGAACTTGGGAAGTGTACTCTGTGGTTAGCAGTTGTGGCGACTTCCAAGTTCTACTAAAGATGGAGCTTTTGTTTCCCTTCTTTTATTTTTAACTGGCTTTTAAGGTGTCTCAATGAGAAGTGAAGTAAAAGTATTTTTATTCAACCATTATAATCAGAAGTTCCTACTCTTAGCTTTTCAGAAGTTGACAATATCTATGGTATCTTTATTGTTTCTCCAAAGGATATGGCCTCTGCTTTTAATCACATATCAACACAATTCATTATTTTTTCATAAGCAAATTCTCCTTTGGGTCCCAAATAGACAAATGTGGCTAGAAGTTTGGCCTCCTTTGGCTGCTGCTGCAGACTGTGAATCATAGCCATCCCTGTGGGTATTCTTTACATTTGCTTTTCCTTATTTGCACTTCCTTATTTCCTTATTCTTTACGTTTGCTTTTCCTTATTTGCACTTGAGACTATGATCTACTGAATAGAAAAGAGGGTATCAAAGCAGGCCAGACAACTTTGAGAACCTCATGTCATTGGAAACACTTGCTTTTAAACTGCCAATGTTTTGGAGTAAGAAATAAAGTACAAAATTCAAAGCACATTGTCATTATTAGATATTGTGTTTGATTTATGCAGCTGTAAAATGTTTGTTAGGAATTATGTTGAAATAATCAGCTTAATCTCAGTTATGCTAAGATACTAATTGGAATGAAGGTCAATATATATGGAAAGACAGTAATTAATTCAGTCTCAGCTTGTTCATTAGTCACTTATGTGACAAAAATATACGAAACAGGAGAGGAAGTGAATTTAAGTCTTATGGCTTTTAGCCAGATTCTGTCTCAAATTAACAAATAGATTTAAGAAATTTTCATAAAACAGAGACATTCCAAGGAAAAAAATATCCTTGTCTGAAAATCACTATGTAGGATTCAAGGGGAAGGTAATTAAACAACTGAAGAATAAAATGGAGGAATAGAAGGCTCTTGGTTTCTCCTCCCCCTGTGAATGCACCAAATAAATAGCTATACACTGATCAGTTTCCTCTGAGAAAATTCCAGAAACTAATTTAAAGACTCCTACATAACAGGCAAGTAAGAAAATACCCAAATTGAAGTGAATAGGAAAAGCTGACACATTTATGCTGTAAACCTTCTTGGCACAGTGCCTTCCTTACAATTGGGAGGGAACCCTGAAATCCCAGCTTCTCCCTGAGGAGTGAAGGGTTTGGACCACACATCTAGCACCCCGACTTTTACAGCTGCCACTGGAAAGACTGGCTTCCAAATCACCCAGCTCTGAGAGCTGATGGGCTCATTTGCAAGTCCTTTGGGACCAAAAAAAAAAAAATGGACAAAGGTTCTGAATAGACATTTATCCAAAGATGACATACAAATGACCAGCAAGTATGTGAAGAGGTCCCCAACATCACTGATCATCAGCAGACTATAAATCAAAACCACAAGGAGATACCATCTTACACCTGTTAGGATGGCTATTATCAAAGTAATAAAAAGATAACAAATGGTGACTAGTATGTGGAGAAAAGGAAATCCTTGTATAGTGTTGGTAAGAATATAGATCGGTAGAGCCATTATAGAAAACAGGATGAAGGTTCTTCAGAAAACTGAAAATAAAACTCTGACATCATCCATCAACCCCTCTTCTGGATCTATATCCAAAGGAAATGAAGTCAGTACTTGGAAGAAATATCTGCACTCCCACGCTCATTGCAGCAATATTCACAATAGCCAAAATATGTCTGTTGACAGATGAATGGATAAAGAAATTGTGAAATACCCACACAAGCACACACGCATTTTAATAATTATTTAGACTCAAAAAAGGGGATATTGGGGGATCCCTGGGTGGCGCAGTGGTTTGGCGCCTGCCTTTGGCCCAGGGTGCGATCCTGGAGACCCGGGATCGAATCCCACGTCGGGCTCCCGGTGCATGGAGCCTGCTTCTCCCTCTGCCTGTGTCTCTGCCTCTCTCTCTCTCTCTGTGACTATCATAAATAAAAAAAAAAAAAAAAGGGGGGGGGGATATTGCCATTCGCGAATACGTGAATGAAGCCGGAGGACATTATGCTAAGTTAATTAAGGTAGGTGCAGAAAGAAAAAAACCACAGGATCTTATATAGAATCTGAAAAAGTCAAATACATAAAAGCACAGAGTAGAATGGTGGTTATCCAGTGTGAGGAGGTGGAGGAAATGTGGAAACGTCGGTTGACGAGTACAAAGTTATAGTTAGGTAGGAAAAATATACCTAGAGATGACTATAGTTAATAATATTGTGTTGAAGAATGGAAATATGCTAAGAATGTAGATTTTAAATGCTCTTATCACACACACAAGATAGTAACTATGTGAGAAGAAGATATATTAATTAGCTTGACTATAGTAACCATTTTAGTATGCACATGTATCTATTAAGTCATCATGTATAGACTTCAAATATAATTTTTGTTTTTAAGAAAGACAAAAAAAAATAAACTGAAGCAGAGCAAAAAGAATTGCACATCTTGTTCTTGATAGTATTCCACTCATGTCTTGGTTTCATTTAAATCTTATATGTAAGGCAAGATTGACAAAAATAGTATAGTAGGTTTGTAAGCAGTTCGCAGAAAAAAATAGTTGGGGCGTCATCAACATACCACCAAATGAAACCAAATTCCAAGTTTTATGCAAAACAAAAGTTTGGCATTTATCTTTGCGAAATCATGGCACATCTAAGTATGATTGTGGGTTTGCTAGTGTTTGTTTTATTATCTTGCTTCATGACTTATCCAGATATTATAAAATGTCCTTTATGTGTATCAAACACTATATAATGAAATGTAGAATTTTGTATATTTTGATGTATAAACATATATTTATAAATAATATAATCGCATACCTGTGTGTATACACATAGGTACTATTCCTATAGATTGTTTTCCTAATGTCTGTTACCTGCTCTGGCCTTTCATGGCTAGTGCTTTAGTTGAAGCCTTTCACATTTGTCACTTTGATTGCTGCAGTAGCCTTCCTTTCATTTTCACCTTCCTTTCCACACCCCAGCAATTCAGCTACTAGAGAGTGTTGCTAAATATGTCACCCCCTTACTTAAAATATTCCCATGGTTATTTATAATGTTCTACTTAAAGTTCAAACTTCTTACTGTGGCCCACAAGACTCCTCAGCCTCTAACCTAGACCATTTGTGAGGTTCATCTCCCACCTCTTCCTAAATGCAAACCCCAAAATACCAAAACTAAAACACCCTTCTCACGAGTAGCCCCTTGAACATGCCACAGTAATTCATCCCTCATGTATTTTGCACATATTATTCCTCCTAAATGAAGTGCATTTTCCATCTTTCCTTGTCCAGCTAACTAGCTATGGATCCTTCAAAACTCATCTCAACTGTTACCTCCTCCAGGAAGACTTCCCTATGCCTCAATCTGATTTGGGTGTTCCCATGGCACCACAGGCTCTCATTGTAGTGTTCATCTAATTTCTTATATTTGGAGTTTTTTTTTCCCAGGTAAACATAAACCTGGGGTTTTGGCAAATTGGAAGGGAACCATGTATTGAATCTCTGAACGCTAGCACACTGTCTGGGCATACGGTTATATGGCATACAGCATGTAGCTTAACACATTTTTTTGTTGTAGACTGTCTAAAAGAAGTTTATCACCTAATTCTTATGTGGTCACTAACATTTCAGAGCAGATTAACAAGGTATTCCAGGAGAGAAGAATGAGGTGCTGGTGGAAGACGTAGAGTTGCAAAGGTGTCTAAGTCAGTGATTCACAAGTGATCTTTGATAGGCCTACTAGAATGGTCCTGCCATTGTCTTGTCAACACCCACAGATTTTTGCTAACCCACATAGCATTAATTCTTTTGATTTGGAAATATCATATGAAAGATGTTACTCAAAATTTTATCCATTTTAAAGTAAGTCTCTTTTGTTAGACTTTTATATGTCAATCTTATATATTTTAAATGTTTTAATTGTTAGAATTTGACACATTTGGGGATTTTGTTTGTGGCTGTGAGGCCATGTCTTTGTATAGATGTTGGCATTTGGACACTCGAGGGCTTTATAGACAAGATGATTCTTGTCACTTTCAGATGGAACCAAACTGGACGTTGTATATAAGGGGTCTTTTATAAGACCCCTTGAGTCTCACAGGTGGAATAAGGCTTTCAAATTTTATCCTATACTTTCTCAACTACCACCTGATAGTTTAGCCTAATGTAAAAACAATATCTACTTTTCTAGTGTATGGAACTTGTTCGGGAATAAGAATTCAGTGGGCAAGAACTGACTGTTAGATGCTTCTTCTCACCTGGCTACTCTTCCTCGAAGATCTCCAACTCCTTGAAGGTGTTTGGTGTTTAGCTCCTGTACTGCAAAATTAGTTCCTGTGGCCGCCTGGTCTCGAGCTCTTATTTGGTCTTCCAAAATCTGTAATTTTGAGTATAAATTCCCATTAATTTCCCATCACACATGATAAGAAAATATGGTTTAAAGCAGAGGTTGCAAAATCGAATGATTTTCCTGATTAGGCTGATAATATAAATGAGTGAGAGAGTCTTATGTCAGATAAGGCGGTGTCCCTGCCTTATCTGAGGGAGGCGGTGATGGCCTGATTCCAGCAGATGGTTGCCAGATAGGAATAATGGCTCAACAGAGTTTCAACACCAGTCCAAATATAGATTTTACGTTAAATCTTTCCAGTTTTTAAAAATATCTGTTTATTTCAGAGAGAGTGAGAGTGAGCAAGCACAAGCATGAATGAGGGGAGGCGCAGAGGGAGAGAAAAGATCCCAAGCAGACTTACCACTGAGCATGGAGCCCAATGCAGGCCTGATCCCCCAACCCCAAGACCATGACTAGAGCTGAAACCCAGTTGGAAGCTTAACTGACTGAGCCACCCAATCACCCCTAAATCTTTCAATTTTTAAGTACAGACATCTTAGTCAAAATCTTTTATAAACATGATATGGGCCAAATAAAACATACTTACTGTGCTCTTATAGCTATCGGTTTCCATTTGGCCATCACTGATACAAAAGCTTTTCACAAAAACCTATTTCAGAATTGGTGGTAGGTTTAGAAAAAGGGATCTTTCATATGGTATCAGGGAAGACCCTGATTGACTTTATAGATTGACTCAGAAGCACAGTGAATTTAATACAACTAACAAAAGCAAATGTGAATCAGACTGTTTCACTCGGAGTGAAAAAAGGCTTATTTTCTCAGTGTTTTAGAGAACACAGAGGATTTATGGCCTGAAGTGGGTTCACATTTTTCCCCTGTGTATCCTTAGTCATAGCTTCAGTAATTCTTGGTATTCTGAAATAGAGAAGCCTGTCTTATACACTACCAGGCTGGTGGTTCCAAGAATATTAGTTTAAAATTTCTCCAGACTCATAAGTAAATATTAATTTAAAAAGAAAAGAAAAACTCTGCTGGTCCATAGAAAAAAATTCTATCTTGACATTCAAACAAATTCTAATGTAAAGCGGAGATACATGACATAATTTGTATCTATTCATAAAGAAAAAGTTAAGTTCACGATTTGGGAAAACATTTTAGTTGCTATATTTGACCAAGGCCTGAACTATGTTTAAATTACGTTCATGAATTTTTTTTAAGATTTTATTTATTAATGAGAGACACGGGGGGGGGGGGGGGGCGGGCAGCAGGTTCCATGCAAGGAGCCCGATGTAGGACTCGATACTGGGACTCCAGGATCATGCCCTGAGCTGAAGGCAGATGCTCAACCACCCAGGAACCCACATTTATGAATTTTTTGAGGAAAAGAGGGATATTTGTAGCAAATGAAAGTTAGAAATTTTAAAGATCATATACAGGCTCTTTCTCATTTGTAAACTGGCAGGTTGAGACAACCCAAAGGCAAATAAAATTTTAACTGAAAACATAGAAATATTAAGAACACTAGCTAGAGTTTTGTTTTCATTTGTTTTTTGCTTGCCTGTAGGTCTCTCAGTCTGTTCAGGTTGCTCTAACAAAATACTACAGACTGGGTAGCTAATAAAGAACAGAAGTTTATTTCTCACAGTTCTGGAGGCTGAAGTCCAAGGTCAGAATGTCAGCATGGTCCTGTTCTGGGTGAGAGCCCTCGCTGGTTGCAGACTGCCTATTTCTTACTGTGTTCTCATGTGGTGGAAGGGGTTAGAGAGATCTGTGGGGTCTTTTTTAGAAGGGCCCTAGTCCTAGTCACGAGACCCCACCTCCTAATACCATCACATTGGACGTTAGATTTCAACACGTGAATCACTGGAGAGAGAGGAGAGACAGATATGTAGACCCTAGTGATAGATGTTGTTTTGCTTTGTTTTGGTAAAGACTTGTGATGAGAGGGAACTTGTCCTACTAAACACTAAAATATGAGATAAGGATAAATGAATCAATGTAGCTAAATAAATATGCATACCTAAATAGATCAATGTAATGTAGTGAAGATCTTGGTAAATCTAAGAAAGAGATACGCTATACCAGAGGCTCACAAAGCAGTGGGGGAGGAATTTCACAAATGGTGTTGGGATCTCTGGTTATTAATTCAGAATTAATTTAGATCTTTATCTCATAACACATCAATATAGATTTTAGAAAAATAGATTTAAAATATTAACTTAAACCATGGGGTTGCTGGGTGGCTCAGAAGGTTAAGTGTCTGCCTTTGGCTCAGGTCATAATCCTGGGGTCTGGGATTGAGCCCTGCATGGGGCTCCCTGCTTTGAGGGGAGCCTGCTTCTCGCTCTCCCTCTGCCATTCCCTTTGCTTATGCTCTCTGGCTTTCTCTCTCTCTCTCTCTCAAATAAATGAATGAATGAATGAATGAATGAATGAAATAACTTTTAATACATAAAAAAACTTTTCTTAAAAAAGCTAAACCATAAAAATAACATAGCAGAGGTAATTATTTTAGTTCTAAATGAAGAAATTTCACTTCTTAAAAATGAGAGAAATCACAGAGCAAAATATTGGAATGTTTAACCTTATAAACTTAAACTTAATAGATACATTGTAAGTATAACTAAGATATAAACAACAAACTGGAAAAACATAACAGACATTATTGCCCAGGATTTCAGTTCTGTGCTACAACCAACATACACTTCTTGGCGAAAGCCAATTATGCCTATCTTTTCCCATCTTTGTGTTTGGTGTTTTGGTGTTTGAAATCAATCCCAATGAGAGCATTAACACCATGGAAATAGGCAAACATTACAAATCAAGTTTTTATTCTCCAGAAGGTATTTGATTGCTGGACTGTTAAACATTTACCAGGGCACCACCAGCTATTATCCTTAATAAAACATTTCATCAAATTGATAAAAATTAAAAAGTACTAAAAGATAAAAGATTTATCTCCAAAGATAAATTGGTAAAAGACATTAATGGATGACTGACAGAGAAAATGCAAATTGTTATAGTCACTTTTAAAAAGTGAGAAAAAGAGAAAGATCTCATTTCTATCCCATCAAATTAGCAAAGTTAAAATAATAAATCACAATGCTGCCATGGGTGCAGTGAAAAAAGCATTCTCATGTAATGCTAATGGAAGTGTAAGTAAGCATAAACTTTCCGGAAACCAGCTTGGCAGCACGCATCAAGAGCTTTCAGTGTTCACACCCTGGAGTTTCACTTCTAAGAATATATACTGTGGAAATAAGCCAAATACAGACATACATTAATGCACAAAGATATTTTAATATTAAGATAATGATTTAGCAAATCATGGTATATGCACCATGCAAAGACCTTTAATGACATGTTAGAGTTTATGATATAATTTTATATTAAAGATTGGGCTTACAAATGTAGTCTCAGCTTTCTAAATGGAAGGATTTGAGGGAAATGACTCTGGGTGTTTGTAGAAATGGTCATTTGCTGGTGGAATGATGAGAATCCCTGCCCACCACCTCCCCCGCCCCAGTTTTAAAATTTTTTTCTAAGCTTTCAAAATGATTCTAATGAAAAAGAATTGCTTTTATAAGTTGAAGGGGGAAAAAAAAATCCAAGAAAGCAATGCTATACATAACATTCCCTTTTCTTGAGTTTAAATTACTTTTAAAGTTTGTAATTAGTTACCAGCTTGCAAGCCAAATAATTTGATTATAAAAAGGACCAAGCAACTTAACTGTTGCAATTATGGTTGATAAAAACAATTTTTTTTTTCATTCTTTTCAAAGGCCCAAGTCAAGTTTCAGCTCACTAGAACCTATCTTGCTGGTCAATCTGCAATGGGCTGACCTGGCTAAGGAGTTCAGGTTTTTAAAAAATACTTGAACAGCATCTATTTCTCTGTAAAGCACTTGGCATTTTATAGTCTTATTTATTGGAAGTAGCCTAATAGTTTCTTCTTTATATTTTAAATACGTTATCTTCAGATATTTCCTTTTTTATTTTTTTATTTATGATAGTCAGAGAGAGAGAGGCAGAGACACAGGCAGAGGGAGAAGCAGGCTCCATGCAGGGAGCCCAACGTGGGATTCGATCCCGGGTCTCCAGGATCGTGCCCTGGGCCAAAGGCAGGCGCCAAACCGCTGCGCCACCCAGGGATCCCCTCTTCAGATATTTCCTAATTCAGTTTTCTACACAGACCAGTTCTCCTCATTTTCGCAGTGTACACCAACCCCTTAACAGGATGGCAAATATTTTGAGATTTTAGAGTTTTTGGAAAATGTTTTGTCTTTTTTCAGAGCTTATTATCTAAGACAATCAATTATTCTAGGAAAAGAAGCTCTTAGCAAGACTTGGAGATCTGGAAAAGTTTCCCCCTTAATGTTAAGAGTATTTTATTGAGGTATAATTCATATGTGTTAAAAGAATCAAAGTGTATATGTGGATGGATTTTGACAAATGTAACCAACCATGTAACAACCACCTGGATCAAAATATAGAACATTCTAGAAGCCTAGAAGCATTTTTGATATTTCTGAGAATGCTATTTTCTTTTCAGTTACCAACAAGTTTTGACTTTGAAATTGGTTTCTTAATTTAGCACTAGCGCTGTACTTGATTTTGTCATTATCTTAAAGGCACTGAGCCACTAACCTCTTATCACTTTCTTAACACTAGTATGCCTAGAAACACCTTTGACCACTTTGAGAAGTTCACTGACTTTTTAAGCACTGGGGTCAGTTCAGTATGTGCTAAATACCAACAAAATATCTCTTAAAAGTTCACTAAGATTTTTTAAAATCTTATTTTAATTTTTAATCTATACTCCCTCTAATGCATTATGGTGTTTGCCAGACCCTACAGATGGAAAATAAATTATAGATGTCCTTAGCCTTATAAACAAAGTCCTAAGGAAGGCATTGTTTGGGTTAATTGCATGAATTTTGTTTGTTTGTCAAATCCACTATATTCTCTGATAGTAAAAGAAGATATTTATTGTGGGAAGACATTGTTATCAAATCTCATGATCCTTCTGCAAACTTTTAGTCAGTTTCCTCAAAAGTAATCAATCTCTGGGATCCTTGCCTGAAAGTTGCTAACCCAGATTCATCAGGCCCATTGGCACTTTAAGAATACTGAAAGACCTGTAGTAAAAAACCTATTTATCTTGGTTTAACCCAGATAATTTCTCCTTTGATCAGAAACTATTTTTCCTTTAACACCTTGAATATCATTCATTCAGGAAATATGTAGAGTGCTAACCACCTACCAAGTTCTGTTGCCATCTGGTGTGGGATTTAGTGATGAAGAAAACAAAATCCTTGCCTTCACAGAGTTTATATATTAGAAGGAGAAAACAAGCAATTAATAAATGCAGACTATGGTAGTTTGCTTATCAGATGGATAGGTGCTATGGATACCTAAAAAGTAAGGTTTAAGGGAGATTATGACTGCTGGTGGGGAAAGGTGCTATTTTATAGAAATGTCAAGGAAATCCTCTCTGATAGGATGATAGCTGAGCAGAGACTTGAAGGAAATGAAGAACATTTCATAGGAATGTCTAGCGGAAGATGATTCAGCCAGAGTGAGTAGTAAGTGGCAAGGCCCTGAAGCCAGAACATGTTTGGTATGTTCCAGAAAGAGCTGGGAGCCAGTGTGGCTGCAGTGAAAGAAAGACCAGGGGTGGGAGATGGGGAGACAGATTACTGGGGTCAGACTGTGACGGGTCTATGAACCATCATTATGAAAACCTCTATTTGAAATGATTACATGAATCTTGAGATTTAGATTAAAATAAGCACCTAAGCACAATGTCTGACATATTGTTAAACAGTTCTCTCTGCTGTCACAGAATAGATATTAAATGCTTTTTGAATAGAATTTCCTTCTACTTTTTGGCATAAATGAGCAGTTGAAAAGTTGAACTGTTTTCCTCTGGGGCAACACATTGTAATCATTTAAACTTAAGCCATAGTGATTCACTTCTCTAGGTGAAAGATGGTATTGGTGGTTGACAATCGTTGACAAGCAATGATGCCAACATATAGAAAATAAAGAACTACCTCAATATTTTGGCTGAGTTTTTTGACGATGCTGGTGATGGTCTGAATGTGGTTTTCCAGTAGCTTCCTGGCGAGCGACTCCTCTTTTCGAAAGCCATGTGTTCCCTGAAGACAAGCAGAGATATCCTCCTTGATGCGGAAGGCTTGTTCAAGGAGAAAGGCGATGGTACGCTCCTGGTTGTTCAGTCTGTCTTCTAGATGACTTCTGTTGGTGTTTGGAATCACAGGAAGAAAAGAATGACCCCTGGTCAGGAAAAGGAAACAACACCAGCGGTGTTACAAGAATGAGTTGGAGGAGCCAGACCCAGAACTTGCATCTTCACTTCTACACCAGTATTGTCTCACCTGGGAGAAGTTTAGAAGTTTAGAAGGACTCTAAGCACCTGCCTGGTTAGAATCTTGGTTTGTGTCTCATCTAAGAAAAAGATCTGACTTCTGCCTTGGTCTTACATTATGCATTGTTCATGTTTCCTATATTTTACCCACTATTCTAACAAGCCAAGCTGGATCTACATAAATTCAATACCTGAAAATTCCACATTGAGGACAGTGTTGCCTTCTAAGCTGGAAAAAATAATAGATCAAAGGCAGAGATTTACAAAAGAATCAGTTTAGTGAAAAAGTAAACCCAGTAAATTAGAAAAAGAAATTGGAGACACTAGATCTCTTTAGTATTTTGGTAAAGAAACATTCAAGATGCTGACATCCCCTATTCGTATTAATGTATTATTCTTTCCCTTCACAGATAAGCTTCTTGAAGGACAAGCAACTTTTGTCTTTTTCTTTATTGAATTTACTTTGTTTTTGTGACCTTGTCTCTGAAGAAAGGAAATGAGTTACATAGTACCTCAGGAGTAAAATTTCCTGAGTCTTGACCAAAATGCTGACCTAGTATGACTGCTGGCTTCCAGTCCTCAATTCCTCCTAAAACCTTGGAGAATCTAGAAAGGAAAATTAGAAAACTGTAAAAAGAAAAAACAAACAAAAAACCCCCCCAAAAACCCTTGGCAGCTGGGGCCATTTTAAACCGGTGAATGTGTAGGGTGATGGTGGAGTAGGTGCCATGGTGTGCCCCCCAATTCCCTTTTCAAGGAGGAGAGACATTTCCCCCAAGTGTTGGGAGTGCTGTCTCCGTGAAGAGAGTCACCTTGCTCAGGGCGATGCCCACTTCTTGGGGCAGCTTGAAATTAGTGATTGGTCAATGTATGAAGGACTGGCACACGTGCTCTCTCAGAACAACTTGGAAGGACCATCCTAGCTTCAGAGCTCCCTGTGGAATTGTATGATGATACTTTCTTCCCAATTCTTTCCCCTTCCCTTCCCTGTAGTGATGCTGGAGCACTCCATTTGAACCTTCTGTTCACCAATCTCTGTTTCCTGGGCAACCCAACCTCAGTCAGATGGCTATTGGGTCTGGGGCAAGAGATAGCTCAGCAAGCCTGTGGGAGATACAGTGGGGAAGAAGGACTGGTGTAGCTCTGCTTTTGCTTCTTCCCCTTCATGAGCCTTGGGACAAATGCTCTATTTGTGTGAAATTTCAGATTCTAGTTTTAAGTGTCCTCAAGAGTCAGATCAGACAAGGCAGATGACCTGCATTGGCAAGAAGCTGAAACAACAGTAACAAAAAACATGAGGAACAATTGACCTTGGGCATTTGTTTTTACACTGTCCTACTCACAGGCGCCAGAAGAGGGAAAGCAACTGGTCTCCTAAAGTTACTTCTTCCTGAGGAGCAAAGGTGAAGACCTGAGAGGACAAGTGATTTTGTAGGATGAGGAGTGGTCCATCAGATCCTGGTTTTCCTGTGCCCGGTGCTCATCCAAACCCTGCCCCCTGAGTTTACTGGAGCTCACAACCCCCAGGAAATCGACTCACTGGCCAAAACAGCAAGACCTTTGAGAAGCACAGTGTTTTCCAAAACCAACTAGCCCACAAATAATCTGCTAGATTTTAGATTCCTGCATAAGAGAAATACCAGGTTATATGCAACAAGACATTTTTTAAAAGGCTAATAAACATTAAAAAGAGGGAAGATATTAGTAGAATGAAATTTTTAAAAAGTGGAAAACATGGAAAAGTAAACAAGTAAAAAATATTAGGTGTAGGGCAGCCCTGGTGGGGCAGCGCTTTAGCGCTGCCTGTAGCCCAGGGTGTGATCCTGGAGACCCGGGATCAAGTCCCGCTTCAGGCTCCCTGCATGGAGCCTGCTTCTCCCTCTGCCTGTGTCTCTGCCCCCCTCTCTCTCTCTCTGTGTCTCTCATGAATAAATAAATAAAATCTTAAAAAAATATTAGGTATAAAAACTTGAAATAAAGAAAAAAAGATGGGATACCTATGACAGATGAAATGGCTGAGGAAGGAACTCATGGTTTGGGAGGCCAGAATGAGGAAATTTACCAGACAGAAGGAATGGTCACAGAATTCAGATTTCGGGGTCAAAATTTGAAATTCATCTATGAGGCTCCAGAATTAAATATTAAGCTTTTTTTTTTTTAATATTAAGCTTAAGCCTTCTATGTTCCTCTAATTCCGAGAGATAATAAGCAGAAGCAGGGGAAGCATTGATTAGTGCTACTCCTGTGAGCTAATGGCCTGGAAGCAGAAATGACACATGGAGACATGGAGGTGTCCTTGGGGTCCATATCCACTCCCTCCTGAGTTCCTTCTTCCTTTCTTGGTCCTGGCTACTATTAACTCCTCTACTTCTATGTCTGAGCAAAAAGTGCACCCTCCACCAGCAGCTAGAGTGGTCTTTTAAAAGTCTAAGACCCTCCAATGGCTTATCCATCCTCTGAGAATAAAATCCTTGCTCTCATTTCCAACCTCAGCTTTTCCCACTCATCCATCCATTCTCTCTTATTCAACCACATGAATCTTCCATCTGTCCTCACCGAACTAGTTCCTGACTCAGAGCCCACGCACTCGCTGTTCCACTTGGAATGCTCTTCCCTGCAGTCACTTCATTGCCGCCTCTTTCTCATGGTGTCTGTCTCAAATCCAGTATCCCCTCCTCAGGTAAGTTTTCCCCTCAGCACTGTCTAGCATAACACCCCGTGTCATCTTCTCCCCAGCATTTGTCATTATCTAAAATTATCTTACTTACTTGTGTCTATTTTCTGCCTTCCATCGCTAGAATGAAAGCGTCCTGTGGGCAGGGGCTTTATCTAACTTGTTTTCCACGGTGTCTCCAACACTGAGGGGAGTGCCTGACATGTAGTAGGTAGTCAGTAAGTATTTATTGACTGACTGGTTTTTCTAGCTGGACTTTTCAATTGTTGGAAATTGGTGGGGGGGGGGGGTGGTGGAAATGGTGCCATAAAGCCACAGGTTGTGAGAGCCTCAGGGTTTTAGTTTCTTCTCTTGAGCAGTACCAAGTAGCCTCAGCCTGGGTGAGGCTCCTCTTTCCTTTCACCTGCACCTCTGGGAAACAAAGCTTTGCTAAGGCTTTCATTAAATTCCCTCTTCCACTCATTTGGCTCAAAAATTTTCTGGAAAATTAGCAAATGGAACCTCGTATATATATAAAATCCATTCCTCTAAAGCCCCAACATGCTGACGGTGCTCCCCTGGATGGAAGTATGAGTCACAGGCAGAAGGGAAGAGGATATCAGGCCCTGCTGATGGTGACACATAGCCTAGTGGCAGGCTGCAGATTTATCTTCCTCGAGTGGGGGCTTCTTTCTGACCTCTGCACAATCTTCAGCCTGAATGTACCAGTGAAAGAGTGTTTGGTCCCTAGTCTTCAATCCTTTACAGATACTTGTAAGTTATGCTGCGTTCCTGTCAAAATTTAGTATTTGTGTGCTCTTAAGTGTTCTCAGCGTGGCAGACATTCGTGGTTAACTCCTAATAGCCACCCTCCCAACCCCACTGCTTCTGCCTGCTTTGGTTCATCCTCCCATTGCCCATGTCCTTGGTGCAGGGGGCAAGTTAATCATGGTGGTCTCATTCTTCGAGGTTGAGATTCCACTGGTTTAAATAGGGGCATATGAAGCAACCCTGCCCAGTCAGGTGAAAGGGAAAAACCTCTTGTGGGGTTTCTGGCTAAGGTTTCTTCGCTTTCAAGAAGAGATACATAAGAAGAAACTTCCCCCTTGTTTGCTGGAAGCTGTCATGTCTGTGTGATGTCTGGGACTGCTGAAGCCATCTTGTGATCATGAGGGAGAATCGGATGGCAGGGAGGAAGGATAGAAAACACCTGCTTGATGATGTTAAGCCTCTAAATGAACCAAACCCTAGATTTTTAAAGATGTGAGCTAATCAACCATTTTGGTTGGACTTTGTGTTATGTGTCGCTGAAAGCACTGTATCCATATCTAATAATCTACCAATAAAAATGACAGTTGGAATAAAAATATATCAGTAAGTATTTACTAAATGTCTACTCTAGTCCATGCATAATATATAATGGTCTGTCCCTGAAGGAGCTTAGTGTAATTCTGTGTTTCTCAGAAAGAAACTTGAATTAGTATCATGGGGGTGGAGAAGGGAGGGAAGTTGTTACCATGCAGATCCCTTGGCTCTACCATAGATTTGTTAGATCATAACTTTGATGGTAGAGAGGGACACAGCAAGAATACGTATTTTAAATAAGCACTTCGGTGTTTCTAAATGTCTCTTGAATATTGAGCATCATTGATTTATTTAAGACCGGTCATGTGCATCAGTGACCCGGGTCAAGTGTTTCAATGAATTCATCTTAAAAGGGGCTAACAGGTGTACTTGGCTGTATGGTTGTCAAGTTCTTTATGGTTCATGTGATAGGCACATAGTGGGGGTGGTGAAACCAGCGCCCTAGAGCTGCAGGATTATGAGGAGCCCGCGTTCACACACTCTCTGGAGGTGATACTGGCTGGTGTCAAGATTGTATCCAGAAAGAGCACGAGGAATAAGCAGATCTAAGCCAGCAGAGGGACCAGGGGAACAGGACTGCCACCCCTGCTCAGATGCCCATCTGTAGTCCTGCCTGTCATGATTGGCCTTGATGATGTTGTGATTTGGCACATTGAAGGATCCTCTGGGGAGGGCAGCATCTGATACTATGCACATGTATTTTCCTGCAACCATGGGGACATTAAGTGACCTATAAATGATGGACTCTATGGTTTCTTTTAGCTTTCAAAGTTTAGAAGTTATTTTATACTTAAGTGGAGAGCATTCCTTCTGGAGATTTCTTTTCATGCTTAAGGTTTACTATAAATTGGGAGTTTTATTATTATTTATTAATGATGCTTAATGAAGCCCCAAATAATGCTCCGTTTAGTTCTTTTTACATGATTCCTGCAAGATAAATGTAGCACTTGTGTATTTTTTCCACTTCCATTACCGTAACAAAAGAGAATGTTGTTTTGCAGTTGACATTTCTAAAATCAACAACTAGCAACACACACATAGGAACATTCTCAATCTTCCAAGAGAGATTCCTGATATCATTGTTCAACGCATCAGATCATCCAAATGCCTAAAAACTGAATAACAAGATGTGGCCACTCGGATTCTTTCAGTAAGTTAGAAACAAAGCCAAATCCACGGTTTTATTAGTCTATTGTATCAGTGGGCCTTCTATCTAAATTTAACTGTGACAGGAAAGCAATGACTGGATATTCCAGACTAGTCCACAGGAGAAAGAATTCCCAGGGGCCTTTTCAGAGCGCTATTTGGGCTTTACATAAATCATTGATTATGTAGCTGACAACTGAATGTGAACAGATTTTCCACAAACTCTGAGTTCTATTTCTCTGCGATTCGGTGTGACTTGCACCAGCTGTGCTGTTGCTGGCAGATGCATCGGTACAGAGAGCCTCTCACTTCTCTGCGTGTTCTGTTCTTGTGAATAGAGCACTAAATTTACTCGGGAGGTTCTGATAACCATTTTGGCAACCTGTAATACTCAAGACGCAAGGATTTGAAAATGGAAGCCCTTCTCTAGAACAATGAAGAGCATAACTGGAGAAAATTTTCATTTTTGTGAGATCTATTATCACCAGCTCCCTTCTTGGTGCAGAGTCCTGCAGAACACACACACAGACACATAAAGTGGAAATTTTACAGAACATTTTGGTGCCTCACAAAAATAACCTGTAAGCCAATGAGGAACAATGATATTGAAGATACATTTTCTGTAGTTTCTCTGTTGCTCATGTCTGAAAACCACCCTGGCAGATGGATTTTGGCAGCTAGAGAAGCCTCCACTGCTGACTTTTACACGATGCTGAGTGTTTTAGGGCCATAGGGGAGGCAATCCAGAGTGATGGGGATAGTCTGGGAAGAGGCAGACCAAAGCCAGTGGAGTTGTGCAAGTGGGAGGTCTGCATGGAGGAGCCTGGAAAGGACAGGACCCTAAATAGGGACACAGCTGAGAAAAGACTGGAGAAGAAGACTGATTGTGGATAGTTTCTAGCAAAAAGTTCTATACTTTATGAGGCAAACACCTCATGTTAGTAAAAATTTCAATAAAACTACAGAATTAATGCCACACTTATTGTGACTGGCTTTCTAGCGAGAGGCATTCAGATGTTCCAGAGCCTCTGTGTGGGTTATACTTACAGGCAAAGCGTGTGTAAACCTCAGCAACAAATTGTTTTGAGGATATTTGGAGTTCTTATCACTTGTGCTTTGGCGACACTTTTCCATTATTGCTTTGCTAATATTGGGGGTGTACGTGTTATATATGTGAGTCTCCAGGGTGAAGAACACTGCATTTGGAGTTTGAAGACCAGGGTTCAAATGCTGTCTCCACCACTTACTATCTTTAACCTTCCTTAAGTTGTTCAGAAGAGAGCCCTTTGAGTCCTCTGGAGGTCATGACTCTTGCCTGACCCAACTGCTTGAAAGACATCAATTTACTTAATGTACTTGAAGTGCTTGGTACTGTTGGTGTCATATATGTATGTTCTTATTATGATTATTAGTAATTAATAGATGGACTAATAGGCTGAATTGTATCCCCACAAAAAGATATATTGAAGTCCTAACTCCTAGTGCCTCAGAATGTAACCTTATTTGGAAATAAGGTCATTGCAGAGGTATTTACTTAGGATGAAAGGGTAGGGTGGGTCCATAATCCAGTATGACTGATGCCCTTATAAGAAGATGACCATGTACAGATGGAGACACAAGGAGGATACCGTGTAAAAATGGTGGTAGAGACTGAAGTGATGCATCTAGAAGCCAGGGGACACCAGAGATTGCCAGCTGTCACCAGAAGCTGAGAAGAATGGGATAGATTCTTCCTCAGAGCTCTCCGAAGAAACCAACCCTGCTGACACCTTGATTTCAGACTTCTAACCTCCAATTGGGAGGCAATAAATATCTCTTGTAAGGAATTTATTATTACACAATCTTATTTCCATATGATGCTTTTAGTCAACATGTCACTTTCATAAAAATTATTTCATTTCATCCCCCACAAGTACATGGGTGAGATTTTTCCTCAATTCAGAAGGAGAAGGAGGCTTGGAAACTGGCAATAACTCAGCTGGGGAACATTTTAACCTGTGTATTTTGCTCTTTTTCCTACATCAGAGCAACTTTGCTTAGACTAACGAGTAGCTCTTCCTGTTAAATTGTGTTTTCTCAGGATATGTTATGTAATTACCAGTTACATCTCTCTGTGGAATTCTCAGGGTCCCCTCTGAGGCCCAGAGGCTGAATGAGCTCCTTCTCTGCTCTAAGGACCTGAGTCTGGCCTCATCCTCATCTCAGCACAGCTCTCTCACTTGAGCAGAATTTCTTAGGTGTAGCAAGAATGCAAACAGCCTCCTTGGGTAGGAGGCGCTCAGCTTCATCTGGGCAGCCCCTGGCCTGACCAGTGTGGGGTGCTGTGGGTCATGCCTAGGTCTTGTAGCTGTGTCCACCCACAGCCAGGGTCTTGCCCATCATAGGCTGGGGGACTAGAGATGGAATCTAGAAGGTGCTAGAGAGGAATAAGAGGCTGCCCTGAGGCTGATGGAAGTGCTTCCTGGGCACAGCTGAGATGCTGTGAGTCCGGGCTGGCCACACCTCACACAGGGGCCTGCGGGGAGGAAGATCAGAAATCTAGGATTGCATTACATCTTCCATGCACCAGAGATGGCCTGCAGGTGACACCTGTGTGTGCATGCACGGGTACACACACACACACACACACACACACTGAGAAGATAGCTGGCAGGGGATGTGGATAGAGGAGTGGTGAAGACAATAGGCTCTAGAGTAACTAGACATAGATTTCTGGGTTAGGATCTTGGTTCTGCCTCCTGCACTGTTGGTGGGAATGTGAACTGGTGCAGCCACTCTGGAAAACTGTGTGGAGGTTCCTCAAACAGTTAAAAATAGATCTGCCCTACGACCCAGCAATTGCACTGTTGGGGATTTACCCCAAAGATAAGATGCAGTGAAACGGCAGGACACCTGCACCCCGATGTTTCTAGCAGCAATGTCCACAATAGCCAAACTGTGGAAGGAGCCTCGGTGTCCATCGAAAGATGAATGGATAAAGAAGATGTGGTTTATGTATACAATGGAATATTCCTCAGCCATTAGAAACGACAAATACCCACCATTTGCTTCGACGTGGATGGAACTGGAGGGTATTATGCTGAGTGAAGTAAGTCAATCGGAGAAGGACAAACATTTTATGGTCTCATTCATTTGGGGAATATAAAAAAAAAAGTGAAAGGGAATAAAGGGGAAAGGAGAAAAAATGAGTGGGAAGTATCAGAGAGGGAGACAGAACATGAGAGACTCCTAACTCTGGGAAACGAACTAGGGGTGGTGGAAGGGGAGGTGGGCAGGGGGTGGGGGGTGACTGGGTGATGGGCACTGAGGGGGGCACTTGACGGGATGAGCACTGCGTGTTATGCTATATGTTGGCAAATTGAACACCAATAAAAAATAAATTTATATAAAAAAAAAGAATCTAGGTTCTGTCATAGCATTGTATGCCCTTGGACAAATAATTTGACTCCTTTGAACCCCAGGGTCTTCATCTTCAGGATAATGATGCCCCTGTTAGGGTCACTGAGAGGATGAAATGAGAAGATTACCATGGGCTAAGAGCTGGAAGCTTTAACAGTGAAGATGGTTAGTGGGACCAGGATGCTGTGCAGGGTGCAAGAGGCTTTGCCAGGTCAGAAAAAAATTTATTAGCAAACCCAGAGGGCTTGTTCTTTCAGCAGCAGCGCAGACTATTTGGAGCTTTCTTACCTGGGAGCTAGTTGCCCTCATGGATGGATACGATATTACCAAAGAAAACCCAAAAGATTTCCAACCCAACATGACCCAGCCCATAGAAAGCCACCAGGGTTTTGTCTTCCTTTCTCATGTACTGTGAGGTGAAATATCTGTCTTCATCATGCAGAAAGAAAAGCAATGCATCACGAGACAGTAAAACATCTGCTGGGATAGTAAGAGAAAACCTTGAAAAAAAAAATACATCCCAGCCCCTGATGGTATATTCGACTCACAAGGAGAAATCATCATCAATCATGTATTATTTTGCCCATTTCACTTACTGATAGTTTTATGGATCCAAATTTCTCAATAGCATCCTCTGGCTGTTAGCCAGACCCCTTATCTTCCCAGAGAGTGTTCTCCTGAGAAATTCCTGAGATGTGTACTGGAATAGCCTGCACAACTCCTCAGTACCAACCCACCTCATTTCCTTGGCCCAAGGGCATGCTACTTGATGTGTATACTTTTTCATTTTTCCTTCCAGCCATCTTTGTCCCCTTGCCTTTTCAGCCACCTCAGGAGCATCCTGGCCTTGGAGACTTTGCTTTTCCCACACAGGTCCACATGGCCAACCCCCTCATCTCCTGGGGTTTGCTCACATCTGACTTCTCAAGGAGCCTGCCCCTGCCCTGGCAGGCTCTTGAACCCTGCATGTCTCTTCCTCCTGCTCTAGAATGGAAGTTCCATGAGGGCAGGGGTCTTTGTGTTTGTTCCCTGATGATTCCCTAAGTGCCCAGCACACTGCTCAGCACATAGTGAATGCTCGATAAGTGTTTGTTAAGTGAATAAAAGGCAGTAACCAGTTTTAGAAGACCAAAGAATTTTAGGGATGGAAGAAACCTTAGAAGTTATATGATTCAGAGGTTTAAAAAAATTTTTTTAGCAGGGTCAATTGAAGAAAAATCAAGAGATTTATCAGCAGAGTTTGTTTTCTATTCAAAATTAAATCCCATGGGGGCAATAATACACTTTCTTAAACTTTAGCCACTTTATTACATAAAAGAATGTTTATGAGAAATTATGAACAGAGTTGAGAAGTGGCAAACAGAGGCAGCTCTCTAATCTGCATCCTGGAAATGAAATCTGGATCTGTGAACACAGACAGCCCTTGAGACTTGGGCTGCTCATCTGCACCTAAGCCTACGCCCCCACCCACCCTTTTATAGCAGAGACAGAGACTGCCCACAAGGAAAAGACATTCTCTTTTTCTCAAGGTCCTATAGCTAATCAGAAGTGGATTCAAGAGTGGAGGGCAGCCGGGTGGCTCAGTGGTTTGGCGCCTGCCTTCAGCCTAGGGTGTGATCCTGGAGACCCGGGATCGAGTCCCACGTCGGGCTCCCTGCGTGGAGCCTGCTTCTCCCTCTGCCTGTGAGACTCTCCCTCTCTCTGTGTCTCATGAATAAATTAAAAAAAAATTAAAAAGAGTGGACCCAAAGTGCCTGGCCTCTGTGCAGTGCTCCTTCCAACAGCAGAAAAAGGAGAAGAAGAAGAAAAAAAAGGCTTTGGACTTTCCTGTTCCATCAAGCTTAAATGAGCATTGGCCACATCGTCCTTGTGAATCAACGAACACATGTGGCAATCAGAATTATTTACTGCCTTTATTAGAGTGTCACCATAATTGTCCTAGAATTGATTGCAAGCTTTCCGCCTTCCCCTGCTCCATGGATTATTAATATGACCTAACATTTAACAAGTACTAATAATGTGTGGGTGTCGCTCCAACTGCCGGAGGCTGAGCAGAGCCCTGAAAGCACTTGGTCTGCCAATCTTTTTGATGCATGTCTCTCACCAAACGTTTTTCACAGGGTATGTATTACGCTTTTGTTGCTAGATTTTTAACCTTTTTGGTTGTGGTTGGTGTTCGTTTCTTAGGATTTCCTATCAATATTCCCTTACAGATTTACAAAGCAGAGCCTCTGAGAATATGTAATATATATTTCAGGCAGTTCAATGAGTTGATCATGACCTTTGCTTGTGTAAATACCCTGTTCGTATATCAATAAATCTGTTGCTGCTCAATGACTGCTGTTCCTTGAAGGACTCAGCCATTTTAAAAATTGTTTTTTATTTTTATTGTATTGGATTCAACATGTCAGTTGGAAGTATCTACACTGATGATTGAAATGCCTGAGTGCCATTTTGCTTTTCCAGTTAATCAGCCACCCAGGAGTCCACTGCACCAAGCAGACTCTTACAGATTCAATTGCTCCCCCCTGGCTCTCCATGAAGCCTATCAACTATGGTTCCACAGGAATCAATATTCAATGCACCGTGATAAACTGGGGTATCAGAAAGCATAAGGTTATAATCCCTGCCTTTTGGGAGCTTGCAGCCTGCTCTGGGAGATTACAGGGGAAAGATCAAAACCAAACTAGAACAAAACAAACTAACCATCTCAGCTGGTACATAGAAGCTCTAGACATATGGCTTAGACTGCAAGA
Organism: Canis lupus dingo; assembly: GCF_003254725.2. Classification (NCBI taxonomy): domain Eukaryota; kingdom Metazoa; phylum Chordata; class Mammalia; order Carnivora; family Canidae; genus Canis; species Canis lupus. The sequence continues at coordinate 14,050,258 of NC_064245.1, forward strand.
GAGGGCTTTCGGGGGAGAGCAAGGTGGAAATGGACGTTGGGACTAGATTATCCTCATTATACTTTTGTTTTGAATTATAGAATCTCTGTTGTCTTAATTTCAGTTTTTCTGGAATCCAAGAAATGGCAAAAATTTCTGGGGATATCTTTTTAAGTTCGTCACTGTCTTCCAGGAACTTGTTCTGTTGTGTTCTGGGATATAGGTCAGCAGCCTGAGCTAAAGAAATCCACTTGGGTTCATCCTGGAATTTGACAGATCTGAAGAATGATTTCTATTTTCCATTATGTCCTGTGTAGATTCAGGCAGGAACAAGTCTCCCTTCCCTCCTTGGATGGCAAAGTTAGCTAGCATATCCATGTGAAATGATTATTTCTGTGTATTACCACATTCATTGTCCTTCACTCAGAAAAAATGTCACCTATCAAAATATTGTATTTTCAAACATAAAAGAAATCATTTTCCCTTGTTTGGTTTCATTTTCCCTAAATTACGGCCTTATTATCACATAAGCAAATACAAGTTATGGGCAGCATGAAAAGAGGGACTAAAATTCTGTGGTTGAAGTTTTTGTGGCATGTTACTTCAATTGGCTAAGGATCAGGGAAGCTCTTGTGAACAGATTGTGATCAAAACTTGTGAATTTAAAATTGTTATCTTCATTGTTAAAGGTAATATTTAAAAAATGAAAATCCAGTATTTGGATTTTTCTCTTCTCATTGACTCATTTCATTTGCTTGTAATTTTTCTTTTATAGTCATAATGTATATTTTAGGATCAGAATTATTTTAAAGCTACAGTGAAGTCTGGGAGAGCTTCTAATCTAGCCTCTTCATTTGGCAAATGAAAGACCCAAAGACAAGAGACATTAAGGGACTGACATTAAGGAGGCTATACAGACAATTAGTGGAAGCCCTGAGATGAAATTGTAGGTGCCCTAAAAACGTTAATTATTGCCACAGACGAAATCCTCCTTTGATATACCAAACAGAAAACAACTCAGTAGACTACGCATTGCCTCTGTGATCCCACCTTTACAAACTGGTATTCGAGGACATTTTGGACATTGTACATGTATCAATACGATGACAAATTTCTAAGCCTCTAGAGTTGTCCCTCTTCTGTAGACCTTCCCTGGATGAGTTCCAGGTGTGGCATATAAACAATATAAACAAAATTTTCTGATGATTAATTTAATATGCTTAAAATTTTCTGAGTTTTTATAATGAAGTGTTAATAGATGTATTCGGTGTATTTTGAAAGTGAAAGTTAACTCTGATCTTTTCATGTGTCATTCATTGCCTGTGTTCTATGATGCATAATCTATAGGAACCTATGGAAATTACTTAAAGAGGAGGCTGTAAAATTGGCTTATTTTGTCAATGAGAAAGGCCTAACACAGAGAGGTTCACCTTCTGAAGTTGCTTAATGCAGTCTCTTCTGAAAGCAGAGAACCAGTTTAGATGAACTCAAAGATCTCAGTCAGGCACTTTAATCTCTAGCTGAATCATTAAATGTAGTAAATACTTAAAACCAGTTGCAATTTACAGACTTACTTGTCAACATATTCAACTAGATCTGTAGAATTCTTGGTTGACATTGTGGCGGGAGATAATCTTACCTAAAACAAAGGTCATGGGTTTAAAATGTATCATTAGCTTACTTTACAGGTAAGTCTTATCCATCTTATTTTTATATAAATAATTTTAAACAAAATATATGCTGTAGACCATCATCCCAGTCAAACTTGCAATGCCCCATCTGTATTTCTAGAAACTAAAACCAAAATCAAGCTCTAGAAAGATAATAGTTTCATTTCATAGATTGGTATCACAGTCAGGAAAATCTTTCTGGACAAGTCAAAGCCATGGATTGTTCTTAGAACAATTTTAAGTGGAATATCCAATGATTATCGGCTGAGTTACTAAAGAAGTTTTCACAGAGTGAATTTACTTCAATATGCTAATTTCTGAGGGGAATCAATTACTTTTCAAAAACAAAGTCCAAAACTAGAAAGCTAGTCTACTCAGGTAATTTTATTTTCTAAGAAGCCTGGATATCAGATTATTATAGTCAATGAGAAATGAAAGTAGAGCACAGCTGTGTACATAACTTACTAGTATTTAACATAGCTGGCCATATGAACACTTAACTAATTCAGTAACATGGTACTACTAGAAAGTTCCCCTTGCATCAAAGTTCATAATTTCCCAGCATTTCCAGGAGGAAAGAGACCACCAAATGCACTCACTGTTTGGCATATGCTAAAACTGTTCTAAACTCTAATGTTCTTTATTTTTAAGATCAAAAGCCAGACACAGATTTATGCTCTTTTTAATATCCCATCACTGAACTGGATTCAGTTAGGGGGAGAATGAGTGGTACTCCTCCTCAGTTTAAAACTTGAACAAAATAGTTTCCTGGGACATTTTTTCTTGGTTTAGTAGAGTAGTTAAGATCCACATACAGAAATCATTCCTTTTGCAAATGCCTAAGGAACTTCTTACTTCTTAATTTAACACCCAAGAGACTTACTTGGAAAGCTCTCTCCTCCAACAAAACTTTAAAAAAAAGTAAGTCTATTAATAAGGAGCTAATAAATAACCCATGACAATAGGTAGGCTTTCTGATCCTGCCCGCTTGGTGGTGGGCAATCAGGACAGGCTTGAGGCTGCTCAAAATGGAGCCAGTGACTGCCATGATAATGCTTTAGGCCCTCTCTCCCCATTGCTAAGTGGGGTCTGCAATGGGTCTGATTCTCTGAAGTGAGGTCTTCCTCCAGTGATGGATACACTGATCCACTGAGCACCCAGGGGTCCATGTTATGGAAACCATCCTAACTACCTAGAGAGCATGACTGGGCCTTCTACCCTGGTTTGTGTTTTGACTCCAGTCTCGAGCTAGAAAAGAACTGGGTCCTGGACTGCTGGCCTACTCAATGCCAGCTCTTCCCTTCTCACCCCTCCATGGTGACCCTGGTCTGAGTCTGTCTGTGGTATTCCTTCAAGCAACTGGCTGCTCCCTGGCCTCACATGTTTGACACCTAGTAGCCCTTTTATTCCCTCTTGTGGAATAAAAGACTGAATATTGTGTCCAAGGACATTAAATTACTGGATTATTGTCTCCTTCCCCCTTCTCAAGTGAAGCAGTTGGATATATTTATCTTTTACTTTTATATTATTTTTAAATCTCATTTTGAAGACTGTAAATAGTCCTCTAAAAAAAAAGCACAGCTACAACTTGCATACTCTTAAAGTAACAAATGTTAAACCTGATAATGGAGGAAAATTTGGAAAAACACAGAAAAGATACAGAAAAAAGAAAATTCTTGTAATCGTACTGTCTAGAGAGAGTAAAAGCTGTTAACACTGAGGCCAACTTGTTTTCTCTTTCTTCTGTGCAGTTATTGATGTGTCTAAGAGAGTATGTGAAGTTTTATATCTTCACTAATTGACTATAGGAAGCAGCTCTGTTTCATCCCTATTCCTTCAAGCTAGAATGTAATTATATAACAATTCTCACAAACAACTCGGTGGCTATGAACACCGACTTTTTACATATGTCAGTTTTTACCTGTTTTATAATAATACTTTAAAATGTTGTGTTCCTTTATGGCTTAATTAAGGCCTATAAAATACTTTGACATATATGATCTTTTTTTTTTTTTAATTTTTTTTATTTATTTATGATAGTCGCAGAGACAGAGAGAGGCAGAGACACAGGCCGAGGGAGAAGCAGGCTCCGTGCAGGGAGCCCGACGTGGGACTCGATCCCGGGTCTCCAGGATTGCGCCCTGGGCCAAAGGCAGGTGCTAAACCGCTGCGCCACCCAGGGATCCCCTATATGATCTTCTATAAGGTGGAAATCATTGTCTTGATTGAAATGCTACTTTAGTGCAGAAAGAATTTAAGATGATTATTTTTAAAGGTGAGGACTCTGAGGATTAGAGAAGTAGCAGACTTACTCAGATCATCTAGATGATGATGATAGGGATTGACTGAGTCCCTTTTACTTGCCATAACCTTTATCTTAGTGGTTCATTCAAGCCTCACATCCTTGTATGATTGGCCTAATTAGCCCATTTCATAGAAGAGGAAACAGGTTAAGTAATTGCTGGAAGTTGCACAGCCAGTGTGTGCTACAGCCAACAGAGAGCAAAAATCAGTGCTGGATACTGTGCTAGCTTTCCAGTTCTCTTTTTATCACCAGAGGCTGCATCCCTGGTGAGGTCTAAAAAAACTGCTGCTTTGAATGTTCTTTTTCATTAATGACAAGTACCAATAAAAGAAACCTCTTTAGCTGTTCTCTTTTCCATTTGACAGATAAAGCCTCTATCTTGAATTTATCTTAGTTTCTTTTGCATCTTTATAGAAAATATTTATCAATTTTTTGTTCCTACTTAGCCCTGCAGATTAAGTCAGTCCAACGAATGTATTCACAAATTGAGACCCTTTCTCTTTTCAGCTCACGTGGTCATCAGTCACTTTGTCAAAGCAGAGCAAACAAGAAATGTAGGTAGAGTGAAAAGAAAAACAACTCTTCTAGGACTCCTTAGAATTCTCTGAACAATGCTAAGCTTTAAAGAAGCTGAACAAAATATTCTACTTTTGCTATGAACGTCTAAAAGTACTTGCTTTCTTTTCTTGGTCATTGACTGAGCCGGGAAGGGGGCCATCAGGTTCCTTCGGCTGTTCCTCTGGAGTCAGGGAGGCACTGTTGTTTACATCTGTATCTAGGCAACCAGAATGCTGAATCAGATCAGGAACTAAGGCAGGTGAATTTTTGCGGTGGTGGTTAATTTTTTTTTCTTTTAATTAAGGGCATTTTCCGTACATATAGTGAAGGTTAAGGGAGGCTTCTAATTTATTTTACATTCCTCTCTTCTTCTCTCCCCTACCTCAGTTCTTCACCAGGCCCCCATCACACCCATAGTCAGCTAGAAGGATTTATTGTCCCAGAAGAATTAATTGTCCATTAAGAATTTAGGAAACTTTGTTGAGATGCACATTTAGATCAAATTGTTATAAAATAATAGGAAATGATTTCTTACTCTATTGTGCCCAAGCCATCCAAGGATCTTCTTTGGGATTTATTACCTAGTTTATATGTAATAAGAAATCTAAACCTGTAAAGGATGAGAATCTAGAGACCTTGGGTAATCCATGAGATAAATACCTGAGTTCATGATGCTTGATTTCCTGGCTTTATTTTTTGTTGATCTGATTTTTTTGAAAGGGAGCAGAGGGTTTTTAAAAATTATTATTTTGTCTTCCAGAAAGCCAAAGCTCTGAGGAAATTTGGTTGCAATCTGATTAAAGTCTTTATGTTTCTGGGTCATCTTCCCAGGGTGGCTCAGTAGCATTGTGACTGTAGGAAGGATCTGTGATGTCAATGAGGTTGGCCCTCACATTTTAGGTCAAGTCCCTGGGATTTCAGAGCTTTAAGAGTTTTTCTTAGTGCTCAATAAATCACTAGGTCCTTCACCTCCTGGTCCCGCTGGGTGGGTGGGGGCGGCTAGACTGACATTTCACACCCTTCCCCTGATTTTGCCTTCACATTTGATAGGAGACCAGTTTCCATCAAATTAGATAAAGAGAGTGAACGGCAATAAACTCCCCAATCTTCCTCCCACTGAGCTCGTTCAGGAAGCTAACTCTTGTGGGCCACTAGGGGGAGTCTCACAAGGAATGCAGCCACAGTGACAGGTGTGGTGGGTCCTGGCTTTGAATGAACTCAAATACTGAACTTGGGCTTTGGAGAGAAAACTTTGGTTATATGGTCAAAAAGATGTTGATTGTTTCGGCTCTGAAATATTTTCCTGAGTTCTCAAATTGGAATCTGTATATTTTGGTAATACTACCCAGCCCTCGTGTACAGACATTTTATTATTGGTTCTTTTTCAAATCATGGTGCCAGGTTTGCCTTGCTCTGGGGACACGTAATGTTCAGGATTCCAAATGACAAACTTAGATGCCACAGAAAAATACCGCCCGTGATTTTTTGCTTCAGCAGTATGACTTCTAGTGATAAGCTAAGCTCTTCAGACTTGGTATTTCTTGGTTTGTAAGCTATCCAGAAAGGCTCATTACACCAACCCGATGGCCATTTAATCAAGCACCAAGGGAGACTGGCACACCATGAGTGACAGCAAGTGGCTATGGATACCAAGAGAGTGGGTTAGAACCCTGACTCCTCAACCAACTGGTTGTTTACTTAGGGCAAAATTATCTCACTCCAAGATTCAGTTTTCTCATCTGTAAAGTGAACGAATAATACTGATCTCCTGAGATCGTTGAGAGGATTAAATGCAATGATACCCTTAAAGTGCTCAGCTGAGTGCCAGGCCAGGAATCCACTAAAAGGTAGCTATTATCAGGGATTATTTCACAAGGTGGCCATTACCCAAGAAATAGCTACAGGGGCTGTGTGAGAAAGGAAAACTGGATCTGACCTTACTAAGAAAAATTTTGTGATTCTCTCTCTCCTTAAATTCAGCTTCTAGTCCATAGCATTTGGCTAGAGAAATGGACTCCCAGTGAAATGAGAATCAAACTTGTTCTCTAAGTGGTTGCTTGGTTATCAGCAGAACAGTGCACACAGTTTATTTGTACCAGTGGGTTCCTACCTGCCGAGTGTGTATGTAAAATCCTTCCTGGAAGTCGGTAATCTTCCAAGACCTCTTCTAATCTGGACCTACCAAGAGTAGAGCTTAAAGCAAAAGGCCAATGTTTATTTCAATCTTAAAAATGAAATTATATTCTGATATTACTTTAAATATAGGCTTAAGGAGATAATCGTGAGGTGGTGGTCATTGAAGGGCTTTGGTGAGTGTTTAGGGTCAGTTGAGACCATTGCTGTGTGTGTTGCACTCCACAACCCCAGGGGGTGCCTTTCACATAACAGCCCTATAGATTTTCATATTTATGCTGAGTTTTCCAGCTTTATGTCAAGAAAATACCTTATTCTAGCAAGCTAAGTATATCAGGACAGTTTTCTGATATGTAGAAGTAAAGGGTCTTAAGGAAGGGGCACCTATTTTTTTTTTTAATATGTATGTATGTATGTGTTCATTTGAGAGAGAGAGTGAGCACACAGGAGAGCATGCACAAGAGAGGGTGGGGATGGGAGCAGAGGGAGAGGGACAACAGACTCTGTGCTCAGTGCGGAGCCCGACTTGGGGCTCATTCCCATGACCCCGACATCATGACCTGAGCCAAAATCCAGAGTGGGCCACTTAACTGATCAAGCCACCCAAGTGAGAGGACGCCTATCTCTAACTCATCACAAAAAGTGTATATGGGCCAGGGGCAGCCCAGATCCAGGGTGTCTAGCAAATGCCATGACCTTAGCTAACGAGCTTCAACCAGCCCTAGGCCACAGCAACCAGTAGTAGTTGGCAGAGTGTGTCCTGTTCAACTTCCTTTTCCTATACGTCACCTCCGACCTGTTCCCCCGAGGGTCCTTAGGCCATCCTTCCTGGAAAGACTTCATTTGGACCAGAGGACCTTCCCTCTTGCTATTCCAGTTTTACCTGCTCCAGTCTTCTAGTCATCTCTGATGTGTTTATCAGTCAACACTTTAGCTAATGTTCCTCAGTGTCCAGCTCATGAATCTTCTGAGGAAGGCAGTGTAGACACAAATATCCCAGTTTTACAGATAAAAATATAAGAAGGTTCAGAGAGATTAAGTGAGGCACTTAATGAATGGTGAAACCCTGACTTACTAGTCCCCAAATCTGCTCACCCTCAGCAGTGTCCCAGCCCTCCTGGGGTGATCCTGCTGAGTTCTGCTAAGGGCCCAGTGTTTGGCTTCCATTCTGAAGGAGTGCTCAACTCAAAGTGAGTCCCGAATGCTCCCCGCAATTATATTACATTGCCTTTCTGCAGGACTCTCCTGCTCTCCTAGATGACTCTCCCATTTTCCCTCAGCCCCCACACTGCCAGCAGCTGCTCCCATCCTCACTCTCAGCTCATGACCTTTCCTTTCTATTTAACCAAGAAAACTGAAATCATCAGAAGAGAATTTTGGTGAGCCCACATGCTATGTCTATAGATCTATGTGTTTCTCTGTCCCTAAATTTTTGTCTCTGATCCTGCTTCAATGAATGAACCACCTGTGCTCCTTAGGCTCATCCCCCAGTTGTCCTTAAGTCCCATTCCCTCTCAACTATCCAAGGACCCCTCTTCTTTGCTAGAGCATTCCCATCAGGGTGAGGTCCTAACCTGATAGGACTGATGGTAGTAGAGAAAGAGAAAAGAGGGGCACGTGGGTGGCTCAGTCAGTTAAGCATCAGCCTTTGGCTCAGGTCATGATCCCAGGGTTCTGGGATCAAGCCCCATGCCAGGCTCCCTCCTCAGCGGGGAACCTGCTGCTCCCTCTGCTCTTTCTCTCTCTCTCTCAAATTAATAAATAAAATCTTAAAAAAAAAAAGAAAAAGAGAAGAATCTCAATCGCTCTCCGTCTCTGCACACACACACACAGGTAGGTGAGGACATGAGAAGCCAGGTGGAGGGACCTCACCAGGAGCCCAATCTGTCAGCACTTTGATCTTGGACTTACCAGCTTCCAGAACTGTGAGAAATTAATTTCTGTCATTTATGCTGCAGAGACTATGATATTTTGCTAGAGCAACCTGGGCAGACTAGGATTGTCTTGAATCACCAGGATCTGGTTTTCTGTCCCAGGCACCTTCCCCTAAAACTGCCCTTGTCAAAGTCCCCTGTGACTTCTCTGTTGTGTGTCCAGGGGCCAGCTCTCCGTCTTCAAGTCACTTGCCCCATCAGCAGCATTTGACCAAGTTGAGGGCTATCTTTTCCTTCAACCTCCTTCCTTACTTGGCCCCCAAAGCCACGTGTCTCCCACAGCTCTGCTATTCCTTCTCATGGGTTTCTCATTCATCTCCCTGACCTCTGAGCAGGGGATCAATGATTTCAGTTTTCTCAAAGTTTTCCTGAAGGTCCCATGTCCTGGGAATCCTCAGCCCCTAAGCTCAGCCCTTGCACTTCTATACTCACCACCTTGATAAGCTCACCCAAACTCATGGCTATGAGCTGGTGATCCCTCAGAGTTCCTTTCTCTCAAAGCTGCTGCCCATACAGCCTTCCCTACTACAGTAAGTGGCGACAGCCTTTTTCCAGTAGCTCAGGTCTCAAGCCTTGGAATTCTCCTTTGCTTCTCTTTCTTTCAAACCCAGTATTTGCCCCACCTTCAAAAAATATCCAGAATGGGCCCACTTCTCATTGCTTTCTGTGCTGTCACACTGGTCTAAAGTACCCTTGTTTCTCCCGTGGACTATTGGCTTTCTTTTTTTTTTTTTTTTTTTTTAATTATTTTTATTTATTTATTTATGGTAGTCACAGAGAGAGAGAGAGGCAGAGATACAGGTAGAGGGAGAAGCAGGCCCCATGCACCGAGAGCCTGATGTGGGATTCAATCCCGGGTCTCCAGGATCGCGCCCTGGGCCAAAGGCAGGCGCCAAACCACTGTGCCACCCAGGGATCCCCGACTATTGGCTTTCTAAAACCAATCTCCCTTCTGCCAAACTTGCCACCCATAAATTATTCTCAATGAAATAGCTGATGATATTGTCAAAGAGTGATCATGAAACTTGTCTGCTAAAAATCCTTCGATCACTTTCCATCTTGTAAAAGATGAAACCTTCGTAATTTCTACAAAATCTTTTTGAGCCCTACGTGATAGAGCCCTCCTATAGCCATCTGTCCTTGTGTCCTACATCTCTTTTTCTTGCTTACTCTCCTCCATCCACAGAGGCCACCTTGAACATGCGGGCAGGCTCTTGTCTCAGAACTTTTGATCTTACTGCTGCCTCTGCTTAAATGACCGGTGAAAAGTGCTGGTGGTATTTTGATAGGGGTCAAATTAAATGTGTAGATTGCTTTGGGTACTATAGACATTTTAACAATGTTGGTTCTTCCAATCTATGGGCATGGAATGTTTTTTCATTTCTCTGTATTCAGTTTCTTTCATCAGCGTTTTATAATTTTCAGAGCATAGGTCTTTCACCTCTGGTTAGATTCACTCCTAGGTATATTAGGGTTTTTGGTGTGTTGTAAGTAGGATCAATTCCTGATTTCTCTTTCTACTGCTTCATTAGTGGTATGTAGAAATGCAACAGATTACTGAATGTTGATCTTGTATCCTGCAACTTTACTGAATTCGTGTATCAGTTCTAGCGATTTTTCAGTGGAGCCTTTCAGGTTTTCTATATAGAGTATCATGTCACCTGCAAATAGTGCAAGCTTTACTTCTTCCTTGCCAATTTAGATGCTTTACTTCTGATTGCTGAAGCTGGGACTTCTAGTACTATGTTAAATAACAGTGATGAGAGTGGACATCACTGTCTTGTTCCTGACCCCAGAGGAAAAGCTCTCCATTTTTCCCCATTGGGGATAATAGAATGGACATAAGAAACAACAGGTGTTGACAAGGATGTGGAAAAAGGGGAGCCCTCTTACACTGTTAATGGGAATGAAAAATGGTGCAGCCACTCTGGAAAACAGTATGGAGGTTCCTCACAAAGTTAAAAATAGTACTACCCTATGATCCAGCAATTACACTACTAGGTATTTATCCAAAGAATACAAAAATACCAATTCAGAGGGATACGTGCACCATGATATTTATAGCGGCATTATCTACAATAGCTGAATTATGGAAACAGCCCGAGCGTTCATTGACTGATGAATGGATAAAGATGTGGTGTATATATACAATGGAATATTACTCAGCCATAAAAAAGATGAAATCTTGCCATTGGCAATGGCATGGATGGAACTAGAAAATATTATGCTAATACGTCAGAAATCTCATATGATCTTACTCATATGTAGAATTTAAGAAACAAAACATATGATCAAAGGGGGGAAAAAAGAGATAAACCAAGAAATAGACTTTTAACTATAGAGAACAAACTGATGGTTACCAGAGAGGAGATAAATGGGGAGATGGAGGGAAATAGGTGATGGAAATTAAGGAGTGCACTAGTGATGAGCACTGGGTGTCATGTGGCAGTGTTGAATCCCTCCCTATGTTGTACCTGAAACTAATATTACACTCTACATTAACTAACTGGAATTTAAATAGAAACTTCAAAAAAATAAAAGGATGTTTCTATGAGTGACAAAAAAAATACACTTTCCCTGGATAGTCCCTCTGCTCATCCCTTGCTTTCTTCTGATGTTTATTCAAATGACATTTTCTCAGAGAGGCTTCCCTGGCTGTCTAAAACTATCTACTTCTGGAGCACCTGGGTGGGTCAGTTGGTTAAGCATCTGCCTTCGGCTCAGGTGATGATCCCAGGGTCCTGGGATGGAGTCCTGCGTTGGGCTCCCTGCTCCAAGGGAAGTCTGCTTCTCCCTCTGCTCCACCTCACTTGTACTCTTTCTCTCTCTCTCAAATAAATAAATAAAATCTTAAAAAAAATACAACTATACACTTTGTATTACTATTTCCTGCTGTATTTCCCCCTTGGTATTTATCTACATCGTCTACATTTTACTTTTCTTCTTGTTTTCCCTATTAGAATCTGAGCTCTGCAAGGGCAGAAATATTTGCCCCTTTTGTCTACCGCTCTGCCTCAATGCCTAGAGTGGTGTCTGGCACATGGTAAGTGCTCAGTAAATATTTGCTAAGTGAATGAACGAGTGAAGGCCTTCAGGATGTATAGACAACATTCTACAGAGGAATCCAGAAGTACAGAGGGCTTCCCATTGGGTTTAGGTAATGAACGTGGCACAAATTGTTGAAGGAGCCAGGCTTTTACTTGAGCCTTAAAAAAATGCATGACTGGTAGTTCCTAAGGCCTGAGAGGCACTCCCTGCAGTTTGACTCTTTGCTGCCTTAACAGCCCTCAGAACACTTCCAGCAGCTCTTCCTGCCTGGGGCCTGTACTGGCACCTGGAGAGGAAAGTCTTCTCTCTCCACCACCAAATATTTCCAGCCCTCTTCGCCTGCTGTCTGACTTCCCACCAGTGTCTGTGAGGAGCTGATTAGGGGCACCTGGGGAGCTCAGTCGGTGAAGCGTCTGCTTTTCACTCAGGTCATGATCTCAGTGTCCTGGGATTGAGCCCTACATTGGGCTCCCTATTTCTCTCCCTCTCCCTCTCCCTCTCCCCCTGCCCCTCTTCCCTTCCCCATTGCTCATTTTCTCTCTCAAATAAAGAAATCAAATATTTTTTTAAAAATAGGAAGGATTGGGATTAATCCAGTATGGACTTTACAATGGGCGAGGGATGATGCCTTAGTTCAGGAATTTCAAACACTGGTGTGTATAAAACTCACCTGGAGAGCTTCTTGAACCATGGGTTCCTATGCCCAACCCCACCTAGTTTCTGAACAAGCTCACTTTTTTTTAAAAGATTTTATTTATTCATGAGAGACACACAGAGAGGCAGAGACACAGGCAGAGGGAGAAGCAGGCTCCATGCGGGCATCCTGGTGCAGGACTCGATCCCAGGACCCCGGGATCAGCCCTGAGCCAAAGGCAGATGCTCACCTGTTGAGCCACCCAGGCATCCCTAAACAAACTCATTTTGATCCAGAGATCCAAGCAGCCCACAATGAAAAACTCAACAGGAAAGAATTCTAATGCTGGCATCCTGAAGTCCTATAAGAGAACATGATTTTGGTCAGTGGATCCCTTTGATGTTCCTAAACATTGCTACTGTTTTCCTAGAAACAAGTGTCTATCTATTGGTCTGTCTGTCCATCCACCTGACTGCTCATCTGCCCCAGCACCCATCCACACAGTCCACCCTGTCCTTCCATCTTTGCCTTAAATCTTAGGTCGGTGTGAATTTTCCTACACTGTAGCAGTGCAGGGTGGGGGTGGGGGTTGGGTGGACAGGGAGCTTTCGCCTCTGGAAACAACTGTCTCGGGTCCTAATTACCATCTGCACCTCCCCCCAGCCCAACCACATCCTACCAGGAAGTCTCCCCTTGGTGCCCACCAGGAATTCGCTCTCATTCCTACCTTGGGTTTGTATATGTCTATTCCTCCTCCTTCCACTTGCCTGCGAGGCTCCCTTCCCATTCTTTGCTTTCCTGTTACCCCTTCTGGCTCCCCTACTTCTGAACAAACAGCTGCTCCCCAGACACCTAATCATAGCCAGGCTACTATGGTGAATTCCCACCTCCCCTTAGCTCTGTTTCCAGCCTGCAATTCTTACTGCCCTGTATCTGGCTTTGGCTGATAGGTTGACTAACCAAATTAAGAAGTTCAATACCTTAAAATATAGGAACTTTGATGATTGCAGTGACATACCAAGTGGACAGACACACTCAGGGCAGTGGATTCATATTTGCATCAGCCTATCACGTGTAGTCACACATGTAACCAGTGTCCCAAACAAACAAACAAACAAACAAAAAAAAAAAAAAAAAGAAAAAACCACAACTACAAATACTAACAAAATCCTAGGTGGCTGATGATGCAGTACCTAAGTAGGTAAGCTACTAATTGCAAGACAATGACAACCTGAGTGACAATTTATTGTGTTGCTACCAGATAGAGGAACCATGAATTTTTGTGCAAGCAATGAAAGCTTGTGCTCATTGTCAAATTAAAAAAATCTTTATGATACTGGCCGCAGAATATTTATTCTTGGTACTCTAATCCCATGGCTTGTTTTCCTTATTTGTCAGCAGAAATTTCTTTTGCTGTGGGGACGTTTCTCACTCTGCCAGGGGGGCCCCGAGTGAGCTCCGTGGATGCATCAGTCTGCTCTAGAAAACTCTACTCAACATCCCTGACAGTGTCAGCTTACCGGGAACGGGCTTTAGTGGATAGCCATCCCATTCGCGGCCCCAATGATCTCGAGCAGCTTATTTTTGTTGTAGAGTAAGACCAGTGTTCCCAACCATCCAGCCGAACATGAGCTCCAGTGCTTCAAGGTGAACAGAAATATCTCTTTGAAAAGCATATTAATAGAGTCTAATTCCAAAATCAATGAATATATTTTTTGGCCCTAGACATCCACACTTTTAGCCAAATGGCTGTAGGACAGAATTTAATATTGTATGTGTTTGTCTCATCAATAGAAAGGGTAATGAAACCCAGAAGAGAGAAGTTTTCTTGTGCTTTGGGACTACTTCGTTGCCCCACCACTAAAATACATCAGATTGTGTTCTGATGTATTTTACAAAACTCACCCCTGAGTAACCTCTGGGATCCCCACCTTCTGTATGGGTTACGTATGCCCATCTCCTTGTGGTTACGATGCCTAACCTTGTAAGAGTTTGGCCATCTTCCCTTTGCCCTTCCTCTAGAATGGTTTATCTTTGAAAAATTTATAGTAAAAATAATTTTGTTCACTGCATGTTTTCCTAGAAATGTGTGATCAGTTTTTCATAGGTATAGAAATAACTAGACCAAACTATAATGTAAGGGGATAGGAAAAACTTCAAACGTTGACTGGATGCTGACTATGTGCAAGGCTCTGTGTGTGTGCATCTGTATATAGAGATCGGTTAATTCTCACAACAACCAAAGGAGTATAATATCCCATTTTACAGATGCAAATTGAGGAACTTTCTCAAAGTCATATAGCAGTGTTTCTGACTAACGTCTGTGCTCTTACATGAGAAAATGTTCTGCATCACGTGCCATCAGGGAAATTCAAATCAAAACCACAATGAGATACCACCTCACCCCAGTGAGAATGGGGCAAATTAACAAGGCAGGAAACAACAAATGTTGGAGAGGATGTGGAGAAAGGGGAACCCTCTTACACTGTTGGTGGGAATGTGAACTGGTGCAGCCGCTCTGGAAAACTGTGTGGAGGTTCCTCAAAGAGTTAAAAATAGACCTGCCCTATGACTCAGCAATTGCACTGCTGGGGATTTACCCCAAAGATACAGATGCAGGGAAACACCGGGACACCTGCACCCCAATGTTTACAGCAGCAATGTCCACAATAGCCAAACTGTGGAAGGAGCCTCGGTGTCCATCGAAAGATGAATGGATAAAGAAGATGTGGTTTATGTATACAATGGAATATTCCTCAGCCATTAGAAATGACAGATACCCACCATTTGCTTCGACGTGGGTGGACCTGGAGGGCATTACGCTTAGTGAAATAAATCAATCGGACAAGGACAAACATTATATGGTCTCATTCATTTGGGGAATATAAAAAATAGTGAAAGGGAATAAAGGGGAAAGGAGAGATAATGAGTGGGAAATATCCGAGAGGGAGACAGAACATGAGAGACTCCTAACTCTGGGAAATGAACAAGTGGTGGTAGAAAGGGATATGGGTGGGGGGGTGGGGGTGACTGGGTGACGGGCACTGAGGGGGGCGCTTGATGGGATGAACACTGGGTGTTATGCTATATGTTGGCAAATTGAACACCAATAAAAATAAATTAATTAAAAAAATAAAGTCTATGCTCTTTCCACCTTGCCAAGCTACTTATCTTTGAGGACTTTCAATAGCTTCATCTTTTTCTGACCCTTTTTTGACTTTCCTTCTGCCCCTTGCCAGACACCTTGTGTTTTAGATACTCCAGTTTTCTGCTGAATCCATTCAGTCATTCATGCACTCATGTATATTATCAGTCACATAAACATTTGAACATTGATTGGGTACCTCTAATACTTTTATGGACACTGGGCATACAGCAATGAGCAAAACAGGAAAAAATAGTCTGCCCTCACTGACATTCTAAAAGGGAATGTACAATAAATACACAGGTGTTCAAGATGAAGTGTGATGAGTATAAATTATCAAGAATAGCAAAAGCAAAGGCACGGTGGTAGCCCAGAGGCAGGACATGCAGCATCCTGCAGGGAAGAAGGAAACAGAAGACTTCTTGGAAGATGTGACACCTAAGGAGAGTCCTGTGGCCCTGCAGGAAGTGCCCACTGAGTGGATGAAGTATGTCTCTGCTCAGTGAATCCTCATCCCCATGGCCGGGAGGGCAGAGTGGAGGGAACAGGGAGGGATGATGATCACAGCCGAGGCTTTATAGGTGAGTAGAAGCCAGATTCTGAGGGATCTTGTATCTTTGTGGGCATCTGAGGAGTTTGGAGTGTACCCTGTGTGATGGAGAGCTGAGTGGTCACATATTCCTTGAGTCCTGTGGATGTGTTCAAATGTTAAAACCCAGTCTGAAAAATTAGTCAATTTTTCTGTTCAAACACTATAGACAAAATATAAGCCTTGAAAAATTGTTTTGTAAGAATTGGAGGGTCTCAAAAAAAAAAAAAGAATTGGAGGGTCTCTATTTTTATGTTTTAAACGTTCTACTCAATCTGGACATATGTACATATATACTTTTACATAAATGTAATAGGTCACACAAATACAATGAAGATTAATATTCTGATATATTAAAAAAATACCAAGGTATACAGCAAGGAACATCCCTTAAGAAATAATCATTGAAAAAAAACATTATACACATTCTGATGTGTTTCTTTCTAGACTTTTTTCTGTGAACACATACATATATGCTGAGGTATATAATTGACATATTATAGATATAATTTTATATACTTTTTAATTTAATCTCAATTATATGTGTATTTTGACATTTCATATGTTTCTACATATTTTTTGAAAATAGGATTTTATTGTTGTATAAGCATATTCTCCAGATATCATAATTTTATTCTAACTACTTTTTTAGTTTTGCATATTTAGGTTGTGACCAACTTTTTTGGTCGTGGAAATAATACTGCAATAATATTTTAAACGGAACTGTTTTATGTATCTCTGGTTGTTCCCTAAGAAAATAATGGAAAAAAGTGTTGGAATATTTGTGAGGATCTTGATACTGCCAAATTTCCCTAAAAAGAGACTATTAGATTTTTGTAAAGCGAATTGAAAAATATGTCACAAGAGATGTAAAACTTTTATACACAAATGCAGAGACTGCACATCTTAAAATATATTCTAGGGAAATATCCCAAAATACAGAAAAAGACTTACATACAAACATATTAACCACGGTGTTAACAAAAAATTGGAACCAGCTTAATTGTTCAATGCTGGGGAAATTATGATATGTAAAATGTACACATTATAATTGTTAAGTGGGAAATTGGGATACAGAATGTTATATACAGCTTGACTTCAATTGTGTTAAGAAAAATTCCAAAAGAAATGTTATCAAAGCCTTTTGGGAGGTAGAATTATGGGTAATTTTTTTCTTCTTTCTAGTTTACCATATTTTTATTAGCATGAATTGTTTTTATATTTTAAAAAGTGACTAAGACAAGTCTTTAGTTGTACAGCTGTGGCTTTTTTCCTCCTGGATTTCCTCACCAATGTTAGCTTTTAGCTAAAATTTTAGCCATAATTTCATTTTCATGGTGTGCATCAATTTTAACACTTTCGTAAGAAGATACTAGAAATCACTAGAGTCTCCTAGCTGCAGCCTGCTTTGAAACAAGTGGGCTGAAAGAGCCTGCTCATTCCAGAACGCTTTCACAGGCTGGATTGACAGTGATGGATATGAGGTTTAGGATCAGGGATTCTCGTCGGGTTCCTGACTTGCCCAATTCTCAGCATCTCTTAGAAAGTAGCAGCAAAGAAAGTTCTTGTCTGATTTATTATTGATTTGTGGAGAAGTAGGGAGGGAAGCACTTTCAGAGCGGAGTGTTTAGCTCCAGGCTGAGAAAGCACTTTTCACTCCAATCGTAGATTCTATTTCCACCAGTCAATAACCTGTTCTAGATTGTAGTTTCTTAAATTTTTTTTTTAAGAGAATGAGAAAACTGTTTGATGTGGCATAAAACAAATGTTTTGAGACGAATTCGCTAGGAAACTTTTACAACTTTTGCAAGAATTGAGGTACCTCTGCAATTTTTTTTGTATTTAAATTTAAATTCAATTTCCACATACATACATATATAATTTTACATAAATATATAAATGATAGGTATTTTAAGTGGAGTCTTTTTTCTTTCTCTTTCTGATTCCTCCCTCTCCCCACCCTCTCACCCATGTGAACGACCTACCATGTAGCCTTAGTGGGAGGCCTATATAATTTCAGACTATGTCAAGGAGGTTCAAACACTCCTTTCCCACTCAGATTTTTGGGTGAACGTTCTACGTCAAATGTTAGTCTGGTTTGAAAGCCCTATGGCAATGGTTTTCGTTAGTAGCTAGTCTGTGCTAAAACTACTGAGAGAAGCATTATCTCATTTTACGTTAAGAATTTAAGATCTAAATGTTGTTTCTGGCAAGTGAACAGATTCTTTTTTATGCTACTCCAATTTTTAAATGTCCAAATAAATGTTCTCTACTTTAAAAAATTAAAAAAAAATTTTTCTGTGGTCATTTCCAGGGAAGGGCCCAAGAAACTTTCTGCAGTGATGAGGATGTCCTTTATCTTGACTGTGGTGGTGATTACATAGATGCGTAGCATTCATCAAACGCACTTGAACTATTTGAAATGGGTCCATTTTATTGTAGGTAAACTCTAGGTAAATGAAATTTATTGGGCAAAAGCGTTTCTATTCACTTAAACTGTGGTTTTTTTTTTAGAACTTGCTGCGAAGACAATGTCATTTATCACTACAGCCCTCACCCGCCCCCCCTCTGTGATGACATGTGGGTTTCAGATGATTTATTCGAGGTGGCCCCTTAGGACTGGGGCATGATGGAGAAGCACAAGTGGCTTCGCACAGTGACAGGACGCCCCTCAAGGAAATGTCATCAGAGCTGTTTGCATCTCAACCTCATTCTGCCACAGGAGCTGCTCCTCTCTATCTTCTGCCAACAGCGTCTCCCAGGTGGTGGTGAAAGATGTAGAAGGAGGCAGTTCTTGATTTGGTGTCATGAAGACAGAGTCCAATTCTCTCAGTATTTTTGTCTCCTCTCTCCCTTTCATTACTGTATCAAATATGGGTCACGCAGAGCGATAGGTAGGAGTTAATACTACAAACAGCATGATTTCTGGGCCAAGCATCTCTCTGGCTGCTTGTTTGAGTCTTTCTTAAGGCAGTTTTGGGCTAAATTTAATTATGCTTTCTATTTTATTGTTAATTTTCATCTGAGTGATGAATAAACTCTACTACAGGAAATGGCTAAAGTAGCCTTGGTTAGAGAGTAAAATTTAGACTATGAAATGGACAAAGCAGATTATTTCATGACCCATCCTCGCCAACATGTGGCCTTATGTTGGACACTGCTGTTGGAGTTGTCTGTTGTCAGGGAGACCCAGTCTTCCATCTGTGCCTTGCTGCCTATTAAATGCTACAAAGCTGGTGTTCACGAGCACTCTTCACTGGTATTACTAAGTCCCTCAGAGGGTCTAGTCATTCTGGCTTCAGCCCCAGCCGAGGCGCAGGGTAGTGTTGAATGTGGCGGGGTGGGGGGATTTGTGGGGTTGGGAAAGGTGGTGGAAGTGTGCCAGTGAGAGGTTCTGATGGGGAGGCAGGCTGGCCTGGTGAGGTGATGGCATGGGAGTGTGCAGGTGAGCCTGTGACCTGTGTGTGAAAGCACACTATCCACCCCACTGTCTTCAGTCACCTCTGTCTCAGCCTTGAAACATGGTTTAAACCATGTTTCATACTTACTTTTTAATATTTGCAAATTGAGTTTTAAAAAATGTGATTTTTAAAAAGATTTATGTATTCATTCATTCATTCATGAGAGACAGAGAAAGAGAGAGGGTGGGGGCAGAGACACAGGCAGAGGGAGAAGTAGGTTCCATGCAGGGAGCCCGATGTGGGACTCGATCCCTGGTGTCCGGGGTCACACTCTGGGCTGCAGGAGGCACTAAACCACTGCGCCACCGGGGTTGCCCCAAGAATGTAATTTTTAAGAGACATTGAGAATATAACCTAATGTTGGTTTTTAAACAATGAATAAGTGAATTTATGTGAATAACGCCGAGTAAAAGTTGACTAATTCAAATTCATTGTGTAGAATCTGGGATAGTTTGTGAGGGTTAGATTGAAGTTTTTGATATCTTTTTTTTGTAAACTCTTTTTACAAAGGTTAAGAGCCTGGATAATAATGCTAATGGTATAAATAAAATTGAAGAGTGAGATTGAAAATACTTATGAGGAAAAACCTCATGACTTTGAAGAAAGAATGGATTTATATATATATATGTCTGATATGTATGTATGTATGTATTTACATAAGTAAAATACATACGTATATTTTAAAATCTCCTCAAAAAGTACTTGGGTATTCCACTGGAAAATTCTTTGTTAGCCTAATTGGTGTAAGTAATAAATGAATAATTTATAAATAAAACTGTATGCTTAATAGAATAAAACTATATGTTCAATAAGGTAGCTTGTATTCGAGTTGAAAGAGAACAAAAGATATCCACATCATAGCCCTTGAAACGTGTAATAATGGCACTGAATAAATGATGAAAACTGCAGAAATTCATCCAAAGGACCAATAAGAGTTTGTTCTTAGCATCTCTCCAAGTGACACACTGCAGGGAAAGGCCCTGGAACCTGCTGCCACATTTGGTGTTTGGAGTAGGGGTAATATTGCCCCATGCTAGGCCTAAGCCCCTGCAAGGGCTCTTCTCCTATCACTTGAGCGTGGTTGAGTATGCTTCAAGGTGGAGCAGACCACTTTTTACTGGAGGGGAAAATCCAGTGAGGGCTGGTTTGCTCTGGAAAGGGAGGAAAATTGCTAGGATGTGTGTGGGAGATTGAGAGAGCACCCAGGTGTGGAGCATTTAGGGCTTGAGGTGACACCTCCTTTGTCTGCAAGTCTTTAGCCCTTTCTAGATTCCTTAAATGCTGGGAGAGAATGGTATTTTTGTTTGTTTTTGGAAACCAATGAACAGTCAGGGTTTTGTGACTGGTTTACAGTGGTGGAATAGAGATTCAGGTGCAAATATAGGCGTTAGACATAAGAAGTAAGCCCCATAGATTTCACTTGATCCAGTTTGTGGCAAAAAGCAAACCTTTGTCGGGGTAATGACTTCAGTCTTATGATGGAGCAAAACCATGAAAAGTAGGGCGGACAATGAAAACATTGGATCCTGGGTGATTTCACGGAGCACTAAGTCAGACATCTTTTGAAAACTTCCCTATTTTACACTTTTCAGGTTTTCTTTTTTAAAGATTTTATTTATTTACTCATGAGAGACACACAGAGGGAGGCAGAGACATAGGCAGAGGGAGAAGCAGGCTCCCTGTGGGGAGCCCAATGGGCTCTGAACCCTGTGATCACACCCAGATTTGAAGGCAGACGCACAACCACTGAGCCACCCAGGCGTTCCTAGACTTTTCAGTTTTGTGAAACAGTACAATCCCTTTATTTTATAAATCAGTTGGAATAGGGTTGTAGTAAAAACATCCTAATTGACATAAGTAATAAAAAGAGTATTACTACTCTGTGTATAGATGATACTCTTTAGATCTTAGGTCAGGAAGCTGTGAGTCAGCCAAACAGTAGGAACTGTTTCAGACCAAGAGTGTTTTCAACCCCACTGGTTGCAAAGAACAACTAGGTAGAAAGAGTAAGTGTTTCATCAAGGAAATGGCTATGACATTCATCCCGAGGGGCCATCTGGTAGTGCTGACTCTATGCCCATACTCAAGTGAGATACAGTCTCTAGGTGACTCCCCTTATTAGAATGACTTATAATAAGGCATGATAAGGGAAATAATGAAATGGGACATTGTGTCACCAAGACTTGAAGGACAAAGGGATAGGAAGAGGCTGCTCTGGGGGTGGTTGGGAGGAGCTGAAGGGGAAGGAGAGGGAGGATCCAGACTCCCCACTGGTCCTTATCCTGGCCTGGCTCTAGTTGCTGCTTACTAGTTCCCAAAGACAAGAGTGGGCATCACTAGAAAGGAGGTTCTGCTACCCTGACTCTGTGCCCTTGCCAGGGAAGACTGCTGTCAAGGGTGCTTTGAGAACAGAGTGAGCAATCCCAGTATGTTCAGGACTTTCCCAGCCTTTGTCCTGAAAGTCCTGAGATTTGGAAAGCTCCTCAGTGGTTGGTTGCCCTAGAGTCCTTTGGAATTTGATGTGGGGCTAGTGGTTAGGGACCTGGCAGGAAGTGGTGCTCTGGGGGACTCAATTTTAGTACCAGGGCAGGTCAAAGGTCAAAGGAGGAGCAACGGAAGCAAGTTTGCAAAGTATGTTTTAATAAGAGATTTATTTTTCTCTCATGTCAAATTGGATTCCAGGATCCCTTGATCCAGAGAAAGGATACAGCTGTTACTACTAAGGTTCCTGATCACAGTTAGGTATCAGGAGGCCAACAGATCTGAATTCTTGTTCTGGGGATAAAGGGATTAGAGATACAAGGTGCAGTGGGATGGCAGTAGAGGCTTTGCAGTGGAGTAGGTTTCTTCTAACCCGCACCTTCCATGGCAAGAAGCTGACTGTTTACTTTCTCCTGATGGGAAACAAAGCACATTCTATAGTTCCTGACAGAAGAAGCCATCACTTTTTGAAAATAAATATGGGAGAGGCAATCAAATTATGTTAAAAAATTCCACTAATTTCCACGTAAAGTATGTGTACATGAGGGAAAGACACCTGGGGAAAGGTATGAAGAGATAAAGTCATGCCGTGGAACACATCAGAAGCAGCTACCTGTCCTTTTGCAGGAATTAGAAAATAAAGCAGTTATACTCTTTCATTATAGAAAAGGCTTTCCAACACATGGGGTGAACACCTGCCGATGTAAATTCATAAAGAATAGAGCTGAAGGGGTAGAAATATCTACAGAATTGTCAGTAAGAGCTGTGGAGGTAATGTTGGAGTAGGACATATAGGAAGGGACAATTGACCTTTGACCTTGGTAGCTTCAAATCTTCACTGGGACATTTAATAGTTTTTGGGTTTTTGTTTCATGTTTTTTGAAGGAGTTCATGGTCAGATAAGCTTGGGAACCTCTGTTTCTCTTCCTGCCCCCTCTTCAGCAGATACTCTAGCATGTTAACCATTTCCAAATTTTATATAATTAGGTAATCTCATTTTATTTTAAATTGAGAAACAATTATTATCATCTCAGGGTGAGAGTGAACTACTTTCAGAAATTCTGCCTCAGAAAGTTTATTTTTGAGAAGAGTCCCAGTAAAAAGCTCAGAAAGGAATTTCCTTGAAATGGTTTTGTTGGTGTTTTTTTTAAGATTTTATTTATTCATGAGAAACACAGGCAGAGACACATGCAGAGGGAGAAGCAGGCTCCATGCAGGGAGCCTGACGCAGGACTCAATCCCAGGACCCCAGGATCATGACCTGAGCCAAAGGCAGATGCTCAACGGCTGAACCACCCCCCTGGGTACACCCCACCTTAGAGTGTTTTTAGAGGTAAATGGCATCTTCATTGATGGATTTCCATACTGCAGCCCCTTCCCCAACCAAGGTACAGGGCCAGTGTCAGTACAAACTGCTCAGGAGATCAGTTCTTCCACTAAAACTCAAAGTTGATGTTGGAATACCTGGCCTTTCAGAAAAGCAGCATTGTCTCATTTCATTGGAGCTCTGTGTGATTGAATCTCTGTGAATCTTCTTTCCGAACATTTAAAATCCAAATCTTTAGAAATGCTGCCAAGAGTTAAAAAAGCAAGTGTGAAAATTAAAGAAAATTAAAGTGGCCATCTGAAGATCAGAATATTTCAATTAAAAATGTATTACTCAAAACAGGTGTGGAAATTCTTTCTAAAATTTGGATGGAATTAAAAATAAAGATTATTATGTTGAGTAAGGACCCATTGGGAAAAGATTGCTATCTGTTTGGAAAAATGGTCAAACTGGTAAGATATAAATGTAGTTCCTACCCACACACTATACTATGCTTACAATTGCAAACCTGTTGAAAGGGCAAAACATAGGAAAATTACTTTATAAATATTTTATAACTAGAGGACATTTTAGCTGAGCAACCTAAACATAGCCTTTTAGGTTAGAAGCAATATACTCTTTTTCATATGATATAAATAGGTCATCCATCATTATTTGAGAACATTGTTTTTGCACTGAGTTAAAAAAAAAGATGGAATTTTATTCAGATGAGAGGAAACAAGCATTGATTAAGAATATTTAGAGAAAGAGTGTATTGCATTATCTTTGAAGAATTCTTATGAAGATTTGTTTTGAGTGAATTGTCCTTTCTAAGATAAATGAAGTACGAAGAAGTTTGTTACCACTTGACTGAAGTCCTTCTAGAAAAGTAGCTTCTAAGAGTTAGTTATGAGACACAAGAGAGGTGATTGGATGTGTTAGCCTTGGGTGAACCTATGTGCTCTTTCCGGGGTAGCCACGTCTGTACACGGTACCATGCCCGGGAAAATTATGGTCAGTTTTTTTCCTTGGGGATTTCCACATCTCCCAGAATATTCCTCTCGCCCATCTTAGTATCTCCACAGGGGCCTGGGCTTTTAGTTCCCCATGTGGCGAGGGTTCCTTCTTTGGCACCTCTTTCCTATTCCTAGAGCAAAATGTTGGAAACAATGTAAATATAAAAAGTAAGGAAATGTAAAAAATGGATTCTGATGAAATACAAATCCATTATTAAAATGGTGATTTTGTTCACTAAAGAAATGTTAAGCGAAAAAAATATGTAAATCCTGTTATATACTCCCTACATATAAATTCTCTCTACATGTACATGTACATTCTCTCTTTCCATTTATATATTTGAGTTACTTTTAATTTTATTTATATATTTTTTAAAAGATTATTTATTTGAGAGAGAGAGAGAGAGAGAGAAAGCACAAGTGGGGGAAGGGGTGGGCCAAAGGGAGAGGGAGAAGCAGGCTCCCTGCTCCGCGGGCTTCTAGGCTTGATATGACCTGAGCTAAAGTCAGACGCTTAACTGACTGAGTCACCCAGGTGTCCCTCTTTTAATTTTAAAATACATTTATTTGAAAACAATGAAAAGATTATATATATGTATATATATGTTCTACAAAATAGTCTTTATTCACACATATTCACACATACATTTGCACATACACACTAAAATATTAATAGCACTTTTCTCTTGGTGTAATTATAGTTTATTTTTGTCCTTTTTATGAGTTTTATTAATTCCAAATTCCCTACATGAATGTATCCTAGTTTCCTCATACAAAAAATAAAAATGCTTAGAAATCATAAAACTATTTTCACGTGGGTCCTTTTTTTTTTTTTAAAATCCCTGGTTTTTGCTAGAGGAACTGAACTTATTTGCACAGTTATGTTAGTATCTGTGGCGCAGACCTTGAATTTTGTGTCAAGGAGTCTGGAGACTAGACCTTGCCCTCTGCTCATTGGCCCTCTGACCGGGGACAAGTCCTTGGCCCTCTGCTGCCTCAAGTGTTCTCACCAACAAAAGCAGTTTTTGTGGAGAAAGATGCCCCCTGAGGTGATTCTCTGGTGAGTGGCTGTGACCTCCCCAAGGAGGATATGGGCACTCTAAGGGCCTCGTGCATTCATCCCAAGGAATACATTTGAACAATGAACATTCTTATCACATAAGACCCCAACGTGGGTTTCCAACTGGGTGGCGCCAGGGAGGGGCTGGAGAAACCGTGTTTCTAGCAAGTACCAGGTGCTGCCGTTGCCTGGAAGGAACCTACCTGAAGAAGCTCTCCCGGTTAGAGGAAGGCCTTTCCAATTTCTGTGTTTTGAACCTCTTTCTCGCCCCCACCCCCTCCCAAAATTCTTGGGCAAATCTTGTGAAGGTTACTCAAGGATACCTTCAAATCATTTGTAATTTAATTTAATTTAATTTAATTTAATATTTATTTATTATTTATTTATCTTTTAATTTTAAAACACATTTCTTTTAAAACAAGGAAAACAGGATTCCCCTAGATGCTATATATAGGTAGGAGCAAACGAGGAGACGGATGGGAGGGCGTGGGGAAGAGAACGTGGATCGATGAGGTGGCCTGGAGGCTGCAGCTTGGAGCAGGCCCATATCTATCTATCTATCTATCTATCTATCTATCTATCTATCTATCTATCTATCACCTTTTAATTTTAAAACACATTTCTTTAAAAACAAGGAAAACAGGATTCCCCCAGATGCTGTAGGTAGGAGCAAACGAGGAGACGGACGGGAGGCGCTGGGAAGAGAACGGGGATCGATGAGGTGGCCTGGAGGTCGCAGCTCGGAGCAGGCCCACTGTGTCTCTGACGAATTAGACGAGGAAGTGAAGGGCTTTCTGTGTGCAGCACGGTTACCTGAACACCCAGATGACCTCAGCGTGTCGCCCTTACGAGCTGGGGACCTGGGGCGCCCTCACAAGGTCCCCTTTGTTGCTACTCCGCTCACCAAACTGACGGCGGCCGGGAGGGGTGGCCATGAGACTCCAGCCAACCCAGACTGGACTGCCTCCTCTGCCTGGGCCCAGCCCGGTCTCCAGGAATAGAGCATGAAAGGTCACTTCTGTCTTTTGCACACACCACTCTGTGAGCCTGGGAAGGCTCTGACTGAGCGACTTCTCCGAGTTTCTGTTCCGCCCGCCCTCTCTGCGTGAGGTGGCTCCAGGACACACCGCCTCCTACCGCCACGGTGGGGTCTGTGCTGCTGCCTCCATGGAGCCGGATATACGTTGGGTACACAGCCAGCCTTGGGGCCAATCTCTGCATCTCCAGGACCTTTGCCAAATGTCTCCTGTTGAAAATAGGTCCATGGATATTCACAGATGAAGTTTTATTTTGTTTTTTAAAGATTTTATTTATTCGTAGGAGACACAAAGAGAGAGAAAGAAGTAAGCTGCCGCTGGGGAGCCTGATGTGGAACTCAATCCCAGGACCCCGAAATCACGACCTGAGCTGAAGGCAGATGCTCAACCACTGAGCCACCCAGGTGCCCCCCCCCCCCCCAATTTTATCTTTAAATAAAAGGATCACTAAAACAAGACCAAATTCAAAAATAGTAACTTCTAAAACACCGTTCTTTGTTCTGGCCAGTGCTAATCCTTAATAATAATATTAATAATATTAACGCAGCCCAGGTGGCTCCGGTTTAGCGCCGCCATCAGCCAGGGCCTGATCCTGGCGACCCAGGATGGAGTCCCGCCTCGGGCTCCCTGCATGGAGCCTGCTTCTCCCTCTGTCTGTGTCTCTGCCTCTCTCTCTCTCTCTGTGTGTCTCTCTCATAAATAAATAAATAAATAAATAAATAAATAAATAAATAAATAAAAAAAATTTAAATAATAATATTAATATCCTTAATATTTTTACAATTGCTCTCCCCAAATAATTAAAAAATGTTCTGCCTCTGTGAGTATTGGGAAGATCGTTTGCCTCATCGAATGTCAACCCTGGATTTGTCGGTCCTTAGAAGACACAATTGTAAAGGTGCATTGACTCAAGTTATCAGACCCTCAAAGGAGAAAAGTGACTTGGATTTATTTATAGCAGTTTTGACTCTCAAAATCCTGCTGAGCTAAACTGTGTGCCTTTTTAGTCTGCAGTACAGTGAAGGAATGAATGTGACACCTATTACAGGTAGATCAAGGGGGGAGTTATTTCAGGCAGCTGAGGTGGTTCTGCCTTTAGTTTGAGTTAAAGTAACGCTATTTTCCCAGTTTTCCTAAAAACGGCATGTAACCTCAGAGATGAGAAATAGAGCACAAGGTGGTTGTGACCTGGTCGTTCTCCAGGTGACACATGATAAAAGGTAGTTGTTCTAAATATGCTTGGCAAAGACTTTTAACTTTTTATCTGGATGACTTTATGGGGTTTTGATGCCGCTGTAGGCTAGCTATATTAGTCCTACCTGAAACACGAAATTAAAATGGAAGTTATGGATGAACCCTCAGGTGATAGGTAATAATATGATCTGTGAGACAGAGCATCCTGTAGGAATTTCCAAATGTCCAAAAATCAGTTATGTATATATCAGTTATAGGATTCTACATCTCATCCACCTCCAGGATAAAGGAAAAAAAAAAAAGAGTCAGTTGTTTAGAATCAAGGAAAATTTGTGAGGAGGATTTCCTCAGAGACCAAGCTCCCCAGGGGAAAATAGTTATATGCGTGTAGGTACTTGCTCTACAGGCCAAGTCAAGAGAAAGAATTTGGAGAACTTGATATGTCGCCTTAAGTCAGGAGGACACAGTGGACTGGTGTCTGACTCCTAGCTAGGAAATGTTCAGACTGAACGTAGCAGTTCAGTTCAGAACTATGTGCTATGGTCTGACTGAGCCTATAGAATAAAGGAAAATAAATAATTTTCTTAAGAAAAGAAGCCTATGCATAAAAGGCATAGCTCAGGATAAGAGGGAGTGAAGATGACCTGGAGTCAGAGCTCTTGAGCTTCCTCCCTTTGGATTAGTGGCAAAATGCACATACCTCAGGGAGTGAAATCCCAGAGAAAACAACAGCTACCCCAGTACTAGGATTCAGGCCACACAATGGCCTGCTCCAAACCAGGAATGATAGGCTAAAGGCAGCATCAGAAAGTGGGTCAGGTCACTAGTTTTTAAGATATGTTAAGAAAATGGGATAAGTCAGAACCAGTAACTTCAGATTTCCAAATGCAACCTTTTACATAATGACTAAACCATTAGTCCCATTCGTGCTAAAGAAAGCAGTAACCTCAAGTGAAAATTAAAACAACAGCAATCACAACATGGAATCAAACAACCAATAAACAAAAACTACATACTGTAGATCACACATCACTAAAAGTTGACCAAATTTAAGGAGGGGGGCCAGATGACTAGTTTGACCTGTGACACCCACATCCACATGTTGTGGTTTAGCCTTGTGCCTGAGACCTGTTGGACTGTTGACTCACATGATTTGGCCCTAAGCTCATTCCCCCCACTCCTGTGGAGTCTTGTCTCTGAAATCTTATCCAAAAGGGATATTTGCTTGCTTCCCAGGGAAACACAAGATTGGAGCATTTCAACTATAGATTTGTAAAATTAGAATATTATTATCCTGTATCTAATCAAGTTTAGTTAAAAAGTATAACTGAATTTGATGGGCTTCCAATTCCAACTAGAAATTGTTTATAAAGAGCTGGGAAAGAAGGGGAGTCTGTTGACACATGAGATTTGAGACAACAAGGCCTGAATCATCCATGTTAGATGGGTTAGGTGAAGTTGAAAAATATTTTCAAAACAGTGACTATGAAATGTAAATTAAATATAAAATTATTCTATATCTTATCACAAAAGTGTACATTTGTCTCTGCTGTGAAGGGCATTTGGCTTTCCTAAAATATCAGAATGCTGATTTGAGTAGTTTCAAGGATTATTGATTTGTAGTTCCAGACTAGACTATGATGTACATAGAATCCAATTTATTAGAATGTTTGTTACAGAAAACTTTTTTTTTTACTTAAAGTTATAAACTAGTTTTTCATGAGAGGTCGATTTACCGTAGGTTGAGTGTTGGTAATAATTAACTGATGCTGTAATTGGGCTAGCTCAGATTGATTGAATTAGAAAAAAAAAAAAAAGACTGAGTAGATTTTCTTAAATTAAGAACATAGTTAAAAAAAAAAAAAAGAACATAGTTAAAGGCACAACTCTTCTTTTTAATATTTATTTACTACTAAGATGAAAAGTCTA
Source organism: Canis lupus dingo (assembly GCF_003254725.2). Lineage (NCBI taxonomy): Eukaryota > Metazoa > Chordata > Mammalia > Carnivora > Canidae > Canis > Canis lupus. Next base: position 14,079,737 of record NC_064245.1, read on the forward strand.
AAATATTAACTTTGAAACACTTTGAGGTTCTCAATTTCTTTTCTGTAGCTTACAGTCACCTTCACTACTTTTGATTCAACTAGATTAAGAGTGAGACAGTGACAGATCTGACCCTGAAACCTAGAGATTTCATTGACTTATTTGGGCTTCACCACTTGTCAATTATTCACAGTTCTTTCTCCTGTAATTTAGAGATAAATCAATTCAAAATGAGTGAAGCATAAGAGTTTATTAGCTCCCACCACCACAGTCTAGGCAATATGTGAGGTAAGATCCAGTGTTCGTAGAATGCCAATAGGATTGGCTCTCTTCATCCTGGAGGGCTTCCTTTGTGTTGCCTTTATTCTCAGGCAGATCTCCCCTCAGTTGGTAGCTACCACTAGCAGGTCTAGACTTTCATCTTGGCAGTTTAGCAATCTCAGTGGAAAGAGAGCTTCTTTCCTAGTAGTTCCAGTAAAAGTTCTGTATCTGAAGGATTTGGGGTTCGAACTGGCCCAGTTTGTGTTCCTCAAACCAATCATTTTTCAGAGGGATTCAGTGCTTCAACTGGCAAGGCCTAGGTCATATCTCCCTTCCCCACCAACAGATGGAGGACCACTCCCACCTGTCAGATAGACCTAGAAGGCATATATGCAGATTTGGGGGTAGAAGGAGTGTTCTGAGCATAGACAAGCTCTCCTTCATATGTGGACAGCCTTGTCAGGTCTGTTCCTCTTTTATTCCTTTCTTTTTGGGTTTTGTCAGTATGCACACCCTGTGCCTTCACATTGGATGCCTAGCTCCTATCTTCTCCATTCCTTTCTCATATCTAAACCCTCTAACTTCTCAATCGTAGCCCCACATTGGAAGTTATGTGGAGCACTTGAACTTTAAAAAATACTGGTGCTAGAAAGAATATCCAATGGGAGAAAGACAGTCTCTTCAACAAATGGTGTTGGAAAACCTGGACAGCCACATGCAGAAGGATGAAACTGGACCACTTTCCTACACCAGACGCTAAAAGAAACTCAAAATGGATGAAAGATCTAAATGCGAGACAGGAATCCATCAAAATCCTAGAGGAGAACAAGGCAATAACCTCTTTGACCTCAGCCACTAGACATGTCTCCAGAGGCAAGGGAAGTAAAAAATACTAATGCCTAAGCCCCACCCCATCTGAAGGGCCCTGTTACTTGTCTGAAATAGGGCCCTTCCGGTTGTGTTTTGTAAAGATTTTTTAAAATTTATTTATGATAGATAGGCGCAGAGACATAGGCAGAGGGATAAGCAGGCTCCATGCTGGGAGCCCGTTGCGGACTCGAACCTGGGACTCCAGGATCGCACCCTGGGCCAAAGGCAGGCACTAAACCGCTGAGCCACTCAGGGATCCCTACTCACCCCACCCCACCCAGGTTGTGTTTGTAAAAGCTTCCTAGGTGAACTTTGATATACAACCAAGGTTGAGAGTGGCCGTTTCAAGCTAAACTTCATTCTGAGAAGAGCCTGTCTATCCTGCACACAGAGGAAGGTGCAGTTTGAATGCTAACCTGCCTCAAGAGGGTTGCATTTTGACCACATCCAACTGTTATGCTAAAGGAATGAAGCACTAATGGTGACCTATCAGTCATTTACCAGGACAAAGAAAGCTTTTGGAGGAGCATCAGGGTCTCTTCATTACTTCTGAAACTTCAGAAGTAGTCCCTCATTTTGCCTTTGCCTATGGTCCAGCCAGTTTATAATTAATCTGGATGAGATGAGCTACCAAACAGATGTCAGTCCTTGATTTTTAGAATGAGAGATCTTTCAAAATATAGGCTTGTGTGAGTGTGTGTGTGTGTATGTTGTGTGTGTGTTTCCTTCACCAAAACATTATTCACTCAAAGAGGAAGAAATCTCCTTTACCTTTGTTTTTTTTAAATATTTATTTATTTATTTATCATAGAGAGAGAGAGAGGCAGAGACACAGGAGGAGGGAGAAGCAGGCTCCATGCCGGGAGCCTGACGTGGGACTCGATCCCGGGACTCCAGGATTGTGCCCCCGGCCGAAGGCAGGCACTAAACTGCTGAGCCACCCAGGGATCCCCTACCTTTGGGTTTTTATACTGATTGTTTTTTGTTTTTTTTGTTTTTTTTTTTGCATTTTCTCTGCCACAGGATTGAATTGTCATTGCTTGGCTCTCGAGAACAAAGTTGTATATTTTCTGCTACATGAATCATTATAAACAACAGCTTTGGGAAGGCACTCTAGGGCCAGTAATTATACTGATGAAACAGAAAGACTGTATTCCAAGTGAGGTTAATTTTAGCAAAAGTCAGATAAAAATGTTGTCAACTAACAGCAAACAGGCGGCAATAGAGCCAGAATCATCAGTGACAGTGACTGGTTGTCTGGGCTGAGCAGTTTCCAGGGTCACCACAGAGTGCTCTCTGACTGGACCTCTTGGCAATCCCAAGTTGCTGACATTTTGAAGTGGATGTATTAAGCTGATTATATTAATAAACCTTAGAAATCACAAATGGAAAGTAAATTCTGAGTTAGAAATATAACTAAGAATATAGAATGCTGAAAATCTAAGGGTGTATGTGTGTGTATGTGTGTGTTGAGGTGGGGAGAAGCTCATAGATATGTAGCTGTTAACTAATCTAAACTGGAACATTTATTTCTCCATGGAGTAAGCTCGTCTGTGAAGGAGACCCCTAAATGGAGATAGAGAATGTTATAGCTTATGATGAAAGACATTGTGATGTCTCTACAAAAAAAAAATCCATGTTTAAATTTTGCTTAGAATTCTGTTCTCTGCGAGGTATGCAGCTTTTAAGAAACCAGTTAGGCTCCTTGTAGCCAGTGTCCCAAACCAGTTTGCAGAAATGAGTGTTAATGGATCAGTAAACAAGTAAGTCCTTCCAAAAAGAAAAGGCTAAAAAAAAAAAAAGAAGTATTTTGGTAAAGAAAACTGCCACTGAGGAGAACTTTGGTTTAGGAGAAAAGGTGTTGTTATATTCTCATTGGAAATGCTACATGCAGCCTTTTTCCCTTTCTTGTGTGGAGAAAGCAGCAGAAATTCTAACCACAGAAAGCTTGGAGTATAAAATAAGGTCTTCTCTATGTTTAGTTTAAATCAGTTAAGCCAGAGGAATATACTGACCTGGTATCTGACCTAGAGATCAGAGATCAGTTGATAGGTAAGCAATTTCAGTAGTAAGGTGGGGGTGGGGGGGTGGGGAAGCCCATTCAAATTAGCTTAATCAATAAGAGAATGAATTGAACCATGGTACTTGTTCATTGGGTATCATGGGTGAAAAGACTATTTCAGAATCTACTAGGTAAGGGGTAAGGGAACTTTAAGGATATTACTAGGGATGTGGCCTTCCCCACTCTCTCCCAAACACCTGCCCATTCCTTGCTTCTAATTGTTCCAGGAGGACTCAAGTTTGCTCTTTCCATGTGTCAGGCAAGATGGCCATTCATAGCATTTTTTATAAAAACCATGGTAGGAAAAGACGAATCTCTCAACATCCACATATCAACCTTAATCAATTCTTTGTTGCTAATTGGGTTATGTACTCCTTCTTCAAAAATCTCTGTGGTCAGGGCTATTGGCATTCCAACTAACCCAGTGTGGGAGGCTGAAGTCCTGGAACTGCAGACTATGTTACCATACTAAGCAAAACGGCCTTTGCAGATGTGATAAAGGATTTTGTGATGGGGAAATTAAGCTATGTTACTTTGATAGACCCAATGTAGTCACAGGTTTCATTAAAGGGAGAAGCAGGAGGGGCAGAGTCAGAGAGAAGGTGATGTGACAAGGGAGCCAAGGTCAGAGTGAGAACAATATTGGAAGAGTTTATGCTTCTGGCTTTGGATATGGAGGATGTGGTCATGGGCAATAAGTTCAGACAGTCTCTGGAAGCTAGAAAAAGTAGGGAAATGCATTCTCTTGCAGCCTCCAGAAGGAATGCAGCCTGGAGACACCTTGGCTTTAGAACTTCTGATCTCTAGCCCTGTAAGAAAATACATTTGTATTGTTTGAGCCACTAAATTTGTAGTCTTTTGTTACAACAGCTGTAGGAAACTAATACACCCAGTCAGTGCCCAACCCACTAGGGTTACAGGAGCATAATGATTGATAGCCCAACTAGGAGCATGTGAAGGGTGGGGGAGAAGTGATTTTTCCAGAGGGACACTGGAAGACAAAAACAACCTTCATATCACATGAATCAAGCAAAATTTGATGCTCAGCAATCTGTAAGTTGGAGAAAGAATTCTGGAAGTATAGTCAGTGGAAGAAGGAGGAACTGGGAACTTTGCAAGTAAAATTAATAGGAAGAGCTTCTTCTCTCTAGTCTTTGCTCATCTTTTTCTCATGTCTTCCCCCTAGGAGGGAAGATCTTATGGAATGGTTTGTATTATTTTAGTGGACATCTTAGGAGGAATCAATGATATATATCCTTGCAAGAGAGAATCAGTCATACTATCCTTGTAGGCAATTCTCTATTAGCAAATGGATTTAAATAAATAGCTATTCTTAAAAATATTTGTTTCCTATGCAAAGTGGTTTGGATAAGTAAATTCATGATTGGCAGATGTGTTTATTTAAGGTAGTTTGAAATTGCTAGCCGACTCAAACTAGGAACTAAGATGAATAATTAATATATATTTTGAATAAAGCCAAGAAAGGAGTCTCTCCCCCATTTCTCTATTTGCCTATGATCTTTTATTTAAAATTCAGGTTTTCAAACTTCAGTTATTTGTGAAAGATATAAATGGCTTTTGCCACATGAAAGCACCAACTATTGTCTCATTAATGTTTCTTCTTAAATCAACTCATTTTTATTTTATTTTGTTTTTTAAGAGAGTTGTTATTTATTTTTTTGATGCACACGGAAAGAGAGCACAAGCAGGGAGAATGGCAGGCAAAAAGAGAGGGAGAAGCAGGCTCCCTGAGCAGAGATCCCAATGTGGGGCTCGATCCCAGGACTCTGAGATCATGACCTGAGCTGAAGGCAGACGCTTAGCCAACTGAGCCACCCAGGTGCCCTTAAATCAGCTCATTTTTAAACTTTCTACAAAGAAAAGATAATTGTAACAATCTATACATAAGTGTTAAAAAAAGTCTGTCACTTCAAATCATTCAATGTACCCCCAGTTTTTCAGATTTAAAATTTTTGAATACTCTTTTACTTTACACAGCAGCTTTAACTAACTTTTACCTTAGCTCCACTTGCAGTCTAAAAACATAGACATCAGCCTTTGGCTTCTAATAAAGACAGAAAGGGTAATTGGATAATGCTCCCATTAAGAACAACTAAAATGGGTGGACAGAGTATGAAAATAATCTTTTTGAAGGTATCAGAAAACTACTGAAGCTGCAAAGAATTATGAGATTAAGATCCAGGATAGGTAAGCCCAGAGGGATGAGCTCAGAGTATTTGGGCCACTTTTTCTACAATGATGCCTGCCCCATTCAGAAATACATGTTGAGAATCTGAAAAGCTGAACAAATATTTAACAAACTCACGTGGCTGGGGTGGAAAATGGAAAGAAGAAAGCCCCCAACATACCCCTAGGCATTGGGTTGGCACCATAAATGCATCCATTGCACAAGTAAAGGTGTAGAGATTACATCAATGCTCTCAGGTAATTTAAATAATTTATGTAAATTAATAAATTTAATTCCAAATAATTTAAATAATTTTGAACCCTTTTTGTATTAAGCAAATCCAAAATTGCAGTGTTCATGATCCTTACCAGAAGTAAAAGTGAATTCTCTTAGGATAAAGATAAGATTCTTATAAGATTCAAGTTATATTTATTATTTTTAATTTCTAATATCTGGTACTCAGAAATAAAAGGCATATGAGGAAACTATGCAATATAACTAAAACCTACAAACAGATTCACAGAGACTCTAGATGATAGAATTCAAAACCATGTGTATAATTTGATTCAAGACATAAGGGGCGCCTGGGTGGCTCAGTCAGTTAAGCATCTGCCTTTGGCTCAGGTCATGATCCCAGGGTCCTGGAATCGAGCTGCATTGAGTCCCACATCGGGCTCCCTGTTCTTCCCTCTCCCTCTGCCAGCAGCTCCTCCTGCTTTTGTGCTGTCTCTTTCTCTGTTGGATAAATAAATGAAATCTTTAAAAATAAATAAAGAGAGAAAAGACAAGATCAAGAACTTTTGCAAAGAACTGAAAGTGAAAAGAAATGAGAAATACAGTATAAAATAATTAATGACACAAAGTTGGTCTTAGAAGACCAGATGCTACTAAAGAGAGAAATAATAAACACAGTGAGAGGTCAGAGAAAACATCTGGATTGAAGGAATAAGAGGCTGGAAATACTGAAAAGAGAGAAAGATACAAAAACATAGAAAAAAGTAGTGTGTGTTTCATTGAAGTTCCAGAAGAAAGAGAAAGATTGAGAGAGGCAGAAGAAATACTTGAAGAGATAATGGCTGAAGATTTTTCCACAACTGATAGAAGACCTCAGGCCATAGACTTAGAAGAAAACAAGCAAGGTAAATGCAAAGAAAATCACATCTAGACAGATTGTGCTAAAACTGCTGAAAAGAAATGTAAAAAATAAGAATGTCTTACGAAGTAAGCAAAGTAAAAAGGCAAAACTTACAAAAAGGGTAGACTCCAGAACACAGTGGAGTAGTATTTTCCAAATTACTGAGATAAAAAATAATTTCCAGGCTAAAAACAATGAGGATAAAATAAAGACTTTTTCAGACAAATAAAAACCGGCAGAATTTATAACCAGAAGATTTGCATGAAAGAAAATACTAGGTTTTCAGATAGAAAGAGATCCCAGATGAAAGCTTAGAGATGCAGGAAGAAATGACAAGCACTGTAAAGGGTAAATCTAAAATATTGACCGTATGCTATAATGCTATATACATTACACATATATACAGCATATACACAGTAATGCTATATAAGTCATATAAGACAACAATTTTAAGAGAAGAAGCAAATGGAATAAAATTATTCTAAGGTCCTTGCATTATATGGAAGGAGATAAAATACTCTTCTAGACTTCGGGTCAGTTAAAGATGACTGTTGCAACCTGTAATAGAACCACTTTAAGAACATTAAAATACTGTAAATCTAAAACTAAAAACGAGTGTGGGATTAGAATTTTAAAAATCAATCTGAAATATGAATGGAAATACAAAATCAGGAACACAAATAGATCTACAATACCAACCCAATAGCTATGAGTACTTTCACTCTCAGATAACGATCTCTAAGTCTCATTTGCTACTAAAGGAACAAGAACGTCTTGAAGATTTGCTTTGTCACAAGAAACAAGAGTTATCGAAGACTACTGGGATCGTGTCAAGTGAACTCAAGAGCCAGCTTAAAATGATTCCCACTGGTTTAAGGTCATAAAACTTGAGAATAATAAAAGCAAATATGTTTAAAACCATGTATTTAAAACCATATAATTAAGAAATCCTCCAGCAAACTCAGAGATTACCTGTTGAGGACACAAGGGCACCACCTCATAAATAGCGATAAATATAGGGAAAGAATCAAGTGGTTCTTCTAATAGTCCTATAGAACTATACCTCCAGGTAACCAAGTGATTGACAGAGGTTCCTTTTTATGTAAGTATTCTAAGTGATCAAAAAGAAATTATAAAATTACGAATTCATCATTTTACAATTCTTAATGAATTAATGGATCTGTGAACCAACCATCAATGGTTTCTAACATCACATAAAAAAGGCACCCAGGTATCATGTTATCATGTACTTCCTTATAGAAGTTTATAGCAACCCCAGTAAGGTGGTCTTGCAAGAAAGGAAAAAATCAAACCTGAACATGACCAAGTTTCTATATATAACTATCAATTTAAAGGAGACAAAGGACCATGTTGAAAGGCATATTGAGAATCTAAACAACAGAAGTCAGACTGTGGGGGAAAATCCATAAGACAAATAACCTAGTTTCTTTAGCAATAAAATTGCAAGGAAAAAATAAATAGATATAGTAGGAGCCTATAAATTATTAAAGACTGAAGAGTCACATTAACTAAATGTAATTGTGCTCTTCGGATCCAAATTCCAATAAAAGAAGCTTTAAAAATAATAAAAGCCGGTTGTAGAAATATGAACATAGAATGAATAATAATATTAAGGACTTATTGTTAATTTATTTAGGTTTTTTTTCTTAAATATTTATTTATTTATGATAGAGAGAGAGAGGCAGAGACACAGGAGGAGGGAGAAGCAGGCTCCATGCCAGGAGCCCGACGCAGGACTCGATCCCGGGACTCGAGGATCGCACCCTGGGCTAAATGCAGGCGCCAAACTGCTAAGCCACCCAGGGATCCCCAATTTATTTTGGTTTAATGATGAAATTATAGTTATATCTTAAAAGGAAAGTCTGTATTTTGAAGATATGTAGTGAAATATTTATAAATAAAATTATCTGACACTTAGGATTTACCTCAAGATAATCTGATGAGGGGAGAGAAGTTAGACGAAGTTTAGAAGAAAGAAAAAATTGCACGATAATTTTTGAAGCTATGTGATGTGTGAATGGGGAAGTGTAGTACATTCTGTCTTCTTTAGTATGTGTAATGACGAGTCTGACTCTGTATTTTGGTGTTTGACTGCCAACAATCTTTGGGTGTCAGCTTCCCTCTTCCCACTGTGCCCCACACCAGCTGATAAGAAAGTCTTCCCTCCATTGGTACTTGTAGGAGATTCACTGCTGTAAAAACCCATGCCAGTCTCCTTTCTTTGCTCTCCCAAGCCACCTCAAACCTGCCTGAGAGGCCTGTCCTCTCCCTCCAGAGAACTCAAGTGTATAGCCAGTTGGTCAGAAATGTGGGTGGCGTGGGGACTCCACTTAATGCAGGTGTGTGAAGAGTCTTATTAGGATTATTAGGATATTGGGCTCTTTAACCTGTGGGGTCTGTGCTAACTCTGGGTGGTCAGTGTCAGAATTGTACCACAGTCCACAGTCCACCAGTTGGTGTCAGAATAATTCCTCATTTACTTCTCCCACAGAGACATCATCACATCCATCTTTTTCATTTCTAAATATACCTCATAGAATGACTGGGATGTTTCCTTTATACAAGCAAAATATGAAAATTTGGATAGATCAGAAATCACAGGAGCAATGAAATGATTCTAGAAATCAAGCCATCTTTGGGGAAACGAGGCAGTTTCTCAATGAAGAGAGAAAATACCATTACACTGATCAACTCGAGCACTGATTACCCTTAGGGGTTCCTGCTTTCTCTCTGAGAAGCCTAAAGCTATTTCATGCACTAAAGATTTTAATTATTAAAAGTAACTCATAGCTGAAAGCAAAGACATATAAATTAATCCAACCATGCAACATGTATGTATGTATTTATTTATGAAAAGGTTTATTCATTGATTTTGGAGAGAGAGAGAGAGTAAGCACATGCAAGTAGGGGAAGAGGCAAAGGGAGAGAATTTCAAGCACTCGCCGATGAGTGTGGAGCCTCACAGTGGAGCTCAGTCGCATGACCCTGAGATTATGACCTGAGACAAAGTAAGGAATTGGATGCTTAACTGACTGAGCCAACCATGCGCCCCTCAATATATATTTATTAAGCATCTACTATGCCAGACATAGCGGTAGGCACTGGGGATACATGTGGTCAAGGCTATGTAGCCTCTCGCCTTATGCAGCTTAGAGTATAAAAAGGGGTTGAGTGGGGGGGGGGAGCTAGACCCCAAAAAGTAAGCTCATTATTTAACATCTAAAATAGTGATAACTTAGATAGGGGCAGCCCCGGTGGCTCTGCGGTTTAGTGCTGCCTTCAGTCCAGGGCATGATCCTGGAGACCAGGGATCGAGTCCCACGTCCAGCTCCCTGCATGGAGCCTGCTTCTCCCTCTGCCTGTGTCTCTACCTCTCTGTGTGTGTGTCTCTCATGAATAAATAAATAAAATCTTAAAAAAATAAAATAAAACAGTGATAACTGGGTGATGGACATTAAGGAGGGCACGTGATGTGATGAGCACCGGGTATTATAAGACTGATGAATCACAGAACTCTACCTCTGAAACTAATAATACCCTATATGTTAACTAATTGAATTTAAATAAAAGTAAAATTATGATAAAAAAGAAACTGAAAGAGGGGTGCCTGGGTGGCTCAGTTAGTTAGGTGTCTGCCTTCGGCACAGGTTGTGATCCCGGGGTCCTGGGATTGAGCCCTGCCTCAGGCTCCCTGCATCAGCCTGATTCTCCCTTTCCCTCTGCCTGCTGCTCTGCCTACTTGTGCTTTTGTTCTGTCAAATAAATAAATACAAATCATAAAAATAAAAAAGGGGAAATCTTTATTTAAAAAAAAGATTAAGTAGAAATAATGACCCCAAGGATGATAAGCCAGCTCTGTAAAGAACAGAAGAAAAGTGGGGCCAGTTTTTGTGGGTATAAGGCCTGTAATTTGCTCAGGTCCCCATGCTTAGACGGGTCTCATTCTTGGTGTAAAGCTCTGCTGTCACCATCTTGAAATTATTAATGAGTTTTGAATGAGAACACATGCATTTTAATTTAGCAGTGGGCCCTGAAAGGGTGTAGCTAGCTGGTCTGGGGCAAAGCATTCCAATTAGAAAGAACAGCATGTGCTCAGATTTGAGGGAGGGAAGAGCATGTTGTATAAGGAGAACTGAAAGGAGGCCAAGCAGGAGTAAGAAGCAGAGTGGCAGGACGTGAGGTCAGGGGGAGGCAGAAAATCTGGCACCTGAGGAAGCAGACTCTTTGCCACTGCCAGAAACACAAATGTTCCCGTTGGCCCAGGGACCACTGGAAGGGGGTGGTACTTTTCAGATTACCCAACACCAATCTGGGGCTCAAGCCCTGGGAGACAGGTCAACAAGTGATCACAGGGTATTGGTAGACAGCCAGAGACTTGAGGCTTCCCATTGATGTTCTCATGTCCAGGCAGAGGGAGCTGGATCCAGAGGTAGAGGTCACTGGGGCCATTGCTGGGATTGAGCCTCCAGAGGCTTCCATCAGGGGTTCAGGAAGGTGTATCCATCAAGAAGAGGGACCTTCAAAATACCTAGGAGTTGTTTTTCCCTATGTTGTTGCTTTAATGTAATATTTCAAGCCCTGTATTATTTTCTTGGTAGAAAATCTGGCATTTTAACAGAGTCTACTTTAATGTGAAGAGTAAGAGGCATTTATAAAGCTGGTTGGCTATTACTAAGTTACAAATAGCAAATAGTGCCATCAAGTGATGAGTACCTGAAATCATTCGTACATTTCTAGTGTTTTGCATTATATCTTGAGCAGGACATTCTAGACCTTTTTACTGTGTTGGAAGCAGCTATTTTTTATTTCCCTAAAACTTTGAGGTCACAGGAGACAGAGGTTTGACAGAGCTGTCTTAGAATTGGTAGGGGAAGTGAAAATTGCTATCAGTTACTCTTTTTTCCCCACAAAGGAATCTGCAAAAGACCAAAAGACCCTTTGGACAGGAGGCACTGGGCCGCGGGATCATTTTGGAATCACCTTGCAAGGTATTGACCTAACGTGTCTGAATAGGAGGTCCCTTTCCAGTGAAGGTCCCTAGGTCAATGCTCCTGCTGAGGTCCCTAGCCTTAGGTCAGGGGACAGGGTGGATACAGCGCTTGGAACTGCTACAAGAGGCCTTGGTAGGTTGCTTCCCTTATGCGGCCTCAGTACCTGGCATATCTCTATGGATTGGTAATTGCTTAGCAGGTGTTTCTCGCCCAAAGAATGAAATTTATTGTTAAGACTAATAAAATGACATCTTCTGGTGAACACCTGCTATGTGTCACATGCTGTATATACATTTTCGTACTTAATTCCCACAACAAATCAAATACGTAGGCATTAGTCGTCTTCTGTAGTTGCTAAAAGTGAAACTCGGAGAGGTCAGGTAAGTTACCTCTGGCCTGAGGTCTTCATGCCAGTGGATAGCAGCCTAGAATTTGCACCCACGTTTCCTGACGTCATAGTCCAGCCTCTCAGTGATTACCCCATTCGTTGCCAAGGAAGCCTCTTCTCCCACTTGCCAGACAACTGGAGCAGAGCTGGGGCAAGCCGGCAGCATTTTGTCATCTTCAGAAGGGCTGATTCCTGATTGGCCCAGTGCTTACAGGAAGCAGATGGTGCAGACACCAGGATCCTGCTGAGCTCAAAAGAGACCATCCAGCCCTGCTCCTTCCGTCTTTTTTACGTGACATTTTGTTAGTTTGAAATGCTATTAAAACCAGGGCTCTCAAAGACAAAGATTAGCACAGCCTAATTCTCTGCGTATATGCATTTAAAACCTAGACTGGCTGTACTATATTTTTGAAATACTGGCCAGTTCTGCACAATGGGTTGTGTTTTAAATACCAGATGGCTACAAATACCCAGCCAGATTCTCTCAGGGTATGCAGGATTTCTTGGCAGTGAACTGTACATTTGGGGAGGTCCATTAATTCTTTCTGACCACTGGAGTGGTAGCTGATGCTTTTAATACATTGTCTCTCCAAAGGCATCTCTAGGGGTAAAGACTTACTTGTTCAGAGAATTCACAATGGCCTAAATGCTTAAGTCAAATAAGTCATAATTAAAGTGAAGAAATGAGTTACTTAACCACGAAACTAAAATGGTGCATTAAATGAAGACAAGAAGTGATGTCTCTGAATTGGGTATTTACGGAGATGAGCAAAAATAATGATCTCACCATGTCAGCCTCCATTCTAGCCTCTGACTTTGGGGAGCCTCTTCCAGCCTCTAGACTTTTGCATGTGTTCCCTCTGCCTGGAAGGCTGTCCCCATCCAACTCCAGAGCATGACTACCTTTTTCTCATCCCCTTGTCTGAGCTGAGATGTTATGTCCTGAGAGAGGACTTCCACAACAGTGTTCTCCATCAGCTACTTTGTACCTTTTGGCGCAGTTTTTCTAACAATTGTGTTGGTGTTTCTCTCCTGCTCCTTCTTTGGGGTATAATCTCAGGGCAGGTGCCAGTGCTTGATTCAGGGCTGTATCCTCTTCTCCCAGACCATAATGACTGACACATCCAGGGAATCAATAAGTATTTGTGAAAAGAATGAGTGATTGGCTGTCCCTTGATATTTGACAATACTTTAAAAGTATCTGATCTCTTTAGAAAAAACTCTAAATTTTATCCATACATTTAGTTTTCAGCTTAATAATTGTGAATATGTTCAAAATTTCCAATATTTCAAAACCAGAAGTTGACCTCACATGTTATGATACATTAGAAATAGCAAGTGAGGGATGCCTGGGTGGCTCAGTGGTTGAGCGTCTGCCTTCAGCTCAACTTGTGATCCTGGGGTCCTGGGATTGAGTCCCATATTGGGTTCCCCACAGGGAGCCAGCTTCTCCCTTTGCCTGTGTCTCTGTCTCTCTCTCTCTCTCTCTCTCTGTGTCTCATGAATAAATAAATAGCATATTTAAAAAAATAGCAAGTGCATATGTGGAACTATGAATTTTTTTCTTTCTCATTGAGGGGGAAAAAAATGAAAGCGCAGTGCTGTGTGGTGATTCAGGGTAGAGAGAGCCGTGAAGCAATCAAGGCAGAAGCTGGCCTTCACATCTGCCTGAGAGAGTTGAACCATGGGCAGGAAGAATAGAAATAAATCCTTTGTGGTGGGGAATTCCATTGAAGGACTCTTGACTGAATTAATGATGGCAGGGATGGAAGAAATTCCACGGAATAGAGAGTGGTATTATAGTTTTTATCTTCACTAGGTTTGAAAATTCTTCGTTGTCCAATTATTTCTGGGGATATATGCTGGGTTACATTTTTTGTGACTAGGCTAGCTTGTTGAAAAATAGAATAAATCCAGCCTTCTTGTATAATTAGAATAAAAGAAACCAAAGTGATGGCACAAGTCTTTCAAAAGATTTGGAGATACTAGACTCCAAAAGACTTGAACTGAAAGCCTGATACTTGTATTAAAGTAGAATTTAATGATACATTTAATGATAGTAAGAATCACCAGTTTAAGAAGGAGGGGAGTGCTAGATTGAGGAGGGGAAAAAATTATGCGGCCTTGACGATACTAAGTGCTGAATGACTTTGAGTCTTTTCTCACAGATGAGATGATACTAATAGCTCTAAAATTATTATAATAGATGGAGAAACCAAGTTTTTAATTATCCCCAATTTATCTCATTTGCTCTTATGCTCCAAATAAAAAACAAAGCTCATATTTTAAATTAATCAGCTTGCCTAAGCCCAAGAACTTGGCATCTACATCTATCTTCATATGGATAATAAGATGTTTTTGGAAATATGTGCCCACTTGATTATTATTCATTTTCCCTTTGATCTTCAAAGTGCTTTGTACGCTGATTCTTCTCTTACACTGTTTTCTTTTTAAAAGATTTATTAATTTATTTTAGATGGAGAAGGAGGGAGAGAAAAATCTGAGGCAGACTCCCCGCTGAACACCGTGTCCCTGGCTTCGTGGGGCTCAGTCTCACAACCCTAAGATCATGATCTGAGCTGAGACCAAGAGTCTGATTCTTAACCAACTGTGCCACCCCAGCGCCCCTCCCATGCTTTGTTTTAAAACCCACTGAAAAGCTGAGCAGAATCCTTGTTTAGGGTTGTCCAAAGCATTATGGTGCCCAGCTGTGAGGAATACCATTGGCTAATATGATATTCTTTAAGCTTCTTCAAACCAGACTGCCACAGTTGCAAACAGGAGTTCAGTGCTGGAGAGGCAAAGGGAGTTGTAGGATCTGCGATTTTGGCCTCATGGAGCTTATTCTCTTTTCTTTGGGTGATAGCACACACATTTTTCTGTGGGGAAGCAACCCTGAATGTGACCCAGACATGGCCATGTAGCCCATCCTGGGCTCTTGGCTGCAGTGCTTGGTTGGCGGTGGGCATATGACCCATGCTGATCGGAGCAGAACTGATGCTGGGATTTTTTAAGAATCTACAGGAAGAAGGCTTTTCTCCTCCTTCTGGACCTGGAACTATGCTCATGTTAGCCTGGAGGAATGAGGTCCACCATGAGAATTTACCCTGTTGGGAATGAAGCAACACAGGATGGCAGGGCCATGAGAGGAGAGAGGCTACTTCTTGACAACTTCATTTGAGCAGGTGAATTCAGCCTGTTACCTGAGTTATGATTGCGAGAATCATCTATCCTCGGTGTTCAATGTTTGGTCAAGGGCGAATGACTGTCTATTATGAAGTTTTCGTGCATTCGTGGTGAAATGGGGAAAGGCAGGTTCAAGGCAATGAGTTTTTCGGGAAGCTAGCTTTCAATCTGAGGGACTGTTCCAGTGTCTAAGATTGTATGCTTCTTACAATTTTGAGGCTAAAATGTCCTTTCTTTGTGAGAGGAGATGGTATTTTTAAAATGTCTTTCCTTGGTATATGACCTATAGTAAGTAACGCCAGCTGCTGTAGAATTCACATGTATCAATGGATTAGCCCAATAAAGTTTATGTCTTCCTCAAGTCAAATCTGAATATAGGGAGGATTACGCACATTCACTCAGGGACCCTAACTGTGGCTCTGCTCTCATTTATATTCCCAAAGTCTCCTCTCTCCAGAAGAAAGAGAAGGAGGATTTCAGGAGGGAGGTTTTTACTGGCCATGTCTGGAAATGGAGCATATCACCTCTATTCCATATTCATTGTCCAGAACTTGCCATGTGGCCAAACTTCTCAGCAAGTGAGGCTGGGAAATACAGGTTAGCTATGTGCATAGGTGGAAGAAGAAACATAGTGACAAAATAGCCAGTCCCTGCTGCATTTGGCAAAATTAAGTTTCAAGCCTTCTCTCATGTCTCCTTTTGTTCTTTGAAATTTTAGGAGTTCACAGAATGCCCCCCCCCCCCCAATTGGTAAATGCTGATCTAGTTTAATTTCTTCACTTTATAAATGAGGAAACTTAATTGCAGAAGGTTAACTGACTTGCTCAAAATAATACATGTATAGGGGCCTGGGTGGCTCAGTTGGTTGAGCGTCCAACTCTTGGTTTTGGCTCAGATCACAATCTCAGGGGCGTGAGATCAAGTCCTGCATCAGGCTCTGTGCTGAGCATGGAGCCTGCGTGAGATTCTCTCTCCCTCTGCCTCCGTCCCTCCCCATCTCTCTGTCTTTCCCTCTCAAAAAAAAAAAAAAAGTTAAAATATAAAATGATTTTTCTTGTATCATCTAAAATCTTTAATACCTCTAATGTTAGCTACCTAGTGCACACATTGGGAAATACTGCCCCAAACTGACAACTGCTGGCCAAATATGGTTTATTTTTATTTTAATTATTTTTTTTCTCCAAAATGTGGTTTAGATTTTCCATTCCCCATACCTTCACTCACAGTTTCTCCCACCTGGGCTGCCCTCCCCTCTTCATTCCATTATCCAAATCCTCTAGTGGCCAGCAGTGCCTCTTCCTTTATGAAATCTTTCCAGCCCTTTCAGACCACAGTGACTTGCTCCTCTCTGGGCCTTTGGCACCCACTGTTTTCCTCATTCTTTTGACTTTTATGGCAGACAGCACTGCTTCACCTTCAGCGTTCTTGTCTGGGGTTATTATTTGCTTTTTCATTGCCCTATGTCATGTACATCTCTAAATCCTTATGCACATTTTCATGGTTAGACACTTATTGAGCAGCAGAAGCATGATGGATGTAGTAAATGAAAGCAATGATATTGCAATCTACTTTTTTTTTTTTTTTTCTGAAGAACCAACCCTTAAAGAGGTAGGTAATCTGAGAATTGAAATGGGAAATACCACCTGAGCTCAAATCTATTCTAGATTCTCAGGGTTCCAGAAGGATTCTAAAAATGGTCCAAGGAGCACAGAGGTGAGGGATGGCAAGTTGTAGGTAAAGGGAGATTGCTTTAATCATACAGAAAAATGGAAAGGTTAATAAAGTCACATTCCTTTGTCCTCCCAACTACCTGGGTTATTGAATTTGTAGCATTGTTGGCCTCTTCCCTTTCCTGGAACCTTTCCTACCTCATTGGCGCTTCAATCAGGGAATTTCTTTTTGCTGCTTGAAAGTGGCTGTAAAGGTCAGGTGGGAGAAGAGGCTGGATTCAAAGGATGACGTGGCTCAGGTTCTGCAGGAGGAGAGTTCACCTTGTTCCCTTTGGGGAAGGAGGTACAGAGGTGTTTATGAGCCTGTTCTCTCCTTCCTAATGTCCTCAAGTCTTGGGGTCACTTTGGTTTCGCAATGGGCCCTTGTGTTTGGTTGGTTTTTTTAAAGCATCAGAATCTGCTGAAAGGTACAATGTTTATTTCATTTTCTGTAATTGACATCACAGGGAAATACATTTTTTTTTTAAACTGGAAGAGTTACTGTTACTGTTTATTTAAAGAATTGAATTTTTGAAGTTATTGGATGAAATTAGTAAGGGGGCTAAACTTTATACATTTAGTTTTAAAATAATTTAAGTGGAGAGGAGCAGGGAATGAAAGCTAAGAGTTTTTGAGCAATTATTTTATGCCAGATATTGTGATTCATCCATCCATCCATCCATTCATTCAGCTTTATCAATTAGGCGATATATTAGTTGGTTCAAAATTTGAAAGGTCCATAAGGGTATGCAAGGTGCTTCTCCTTCCCTACCCAGGGCCTCCAGTTTCCCTGGGTTCCCAAAGGTTACCAAAGTGTTACGATCCTTTTGTATCCTTAGGGAAATATTTCATGCATATTACACTAATATTTTTTCTTTAAAAAAATCACAAATTGTGGTAGAATGCATACTTTCCCTTTTGTCTCTTGATTTTTCACTGAACAAGTTATCCTGAAGATTATCCCAAATAGAAATGAACAAGGGGTAGTGGAAAGGGAGGTGGGCGGGGGTTGGGGTGACGGGGTGATGGGCACTGAGGGGGTCACTTGGCAGGATGAGCACTGAGTGTTATGCTAAATATTGGCAAATTGAAGTCCAATAAAAAAAATAAAAAAAGATTATTCCAAATACAGGGGGCACCTGGGTGGCTCAGGGGTTGAGCGTCTGCCTTCAGCTCAGGTCATGATCCCGAGGTCCTGGGATCAAGTCCCGCATTGGGCTCCCTGTGTGGAGCCTGCTTCTCCTTCTGCCTGTGTCTCTGCCTCTCTCTCCGTGTCTCTCATGAATAAAATCTTAAAAAAAAAAGATTATTCCATATACATATACAAAGAACTTCCTCACTTTTTTGTAGTTTTATAATTCTCTATTGTATGAATGTGCATTATTTTTGTGTATTTAGATTATCTCCAAACCTCTGTAATTATAATCCTATAATAAGCAACCATACGTGTATTGTTATTTCATAATTGTGTGAGACTGTGTGACAAACTTGTTGAAGTGGGATTTCTTGTTCAAAGGATATGTCAACTTGACATATGGTGGATGTTGCCACGGATCTCTCCTCAGATGCTGTACCAGTTTCCATTCCCACAAGCAGAGTAGTAGGATTTACTATTATATTTTATTTAGTCTTTCCCACAATCCTACAAGGCTAATATTATTATCCCATTTTACAGGTAAAGAAACAGAGGTTCAAAGGAATAAATGTACATAATAAAGATGACACAGCTTATAACAGAGCCAAGATCTGAACCCAGGCTTGTCTGACTATAAATCTACCTTCCTTCTGCCCCACTATGCTCTTTTATCTTTTAATTTTTTTTGAATTACAGTTATATATTTCTTTTTTTTACAGGCACACATTTCTTATAAATGTTTATTAAATTCGCATACTTGTAATAAGAATACTTATAATAGTATTAAACTTTAATATAGCACTTAGCATTTCATAATGCTTTCATATTTGTAATTATGTTTCATAGGCCCAGGGAGACAGGTTATATCTGTGAGCATTTTGACACTGATAAATTCTTTTAAAAACCCACAAAATGTTTAATTACTTGCATAAGTTCACACAATGAGCTGGTATTGGAACTGGGCCTAGAAACTTGCCTCTCAACTGTTTAGCACTAGGTTAGACGTAAGGTACATGGGGGCTGACCCTGCCTTGAGCTCCAGTAGCAGGAAACAGCAGAAAACAAACAAGAGCACCCATCGCTCTTATTAGACAGTGATGATCCTCAGGCCTTTGAACTCAGCAGAGGGAAGCACATGTGAATTCGTAATGCTCTTTAATTAAGATTTTTTTTTTTAAATATAGATGCGTATAGGTTGGGTTTCTCCCCCTAAAAAATGATGACAGACTCCTAAATATGCAGTTGACGGGGGTGTCAGGCTAGGGTTACAGCGTAAGACATGAGGAACAGTCAAGTTCTGGACACCATATGAGACTAGAAGCTCCTTAAAGCAGAAATTGATTGTTCCTTTTAAAAATGAGTATTTGGTACATCAAAAGAATGTAAAGTATGTGTATGTTATAAAACATAATAATAGAAAGAACACCTGAGGCTCCACTGCCCATTCCAGAACTCCAACACACCCACACCAGCCAGACCACCCGTATAATCCTCACCCTTCCCATCTCCCCACCTCCCCTCAAGGCCCCTAAATTCTGTGGGTTTTAAAATCCATTGAACTGCCTGTAGATGTATATTCCTAAACAATACAATAGGTAGCTTTTGAGAGAGTTTCTTAATTCCTGGGACATTGTGTGAACTTAATAAACACTTGAACATTTGTTGAAAGAATGAATTAATGACAAACAAGGAGGCTCAATCCATGCTCTTTGACTAACTGTTGAAATTACCGAAGACATGGTACATCACTAAAACTTTTCGGCTGAACAATGTTCTTTGATACTTTTTATGTATATTCCTGTCAGTGCTGATTAAAGGGGCTCCTGTTGTTAGCCATTAAAAGTAGGAGGGTGGGACTCTTCAGACTAATGCAAGATCCTAATGCAAAGCTCTTTTTCATGCTTTGTAGGCATGAAGATGGATGTTGCTGAAGATAGTATTCTCTTAGGGGATCCCAGAACTTAGGAAAAATAAAAGGATCTTATGTTTTACGTGTGTAACAACACTTTTCTCTTGTGAAAATGTAAATTATTTAAGTTAATCAAATACTGCAAATGCTTATTACATTTTTCAAGTAAATGGCTGGATGTACTGTAAACACCCTAAATATATCGAATACAATATACCTCAAAAAGAATTAAGAATTCAGAAACTGCCAAAATCTGTAATGGGTGTCAGGTCATTGGCAAGTGTGGCTAATTTTATCCCATTGTCATGGTGCAGTCCTAAGGCAACAGGCTAATCAGAGAATGCACTTTCACTGTGCTGTATCAAGAACTGAAATGACTGTGTTTATTTCAAGGTCTCGGTTTAAAATGCAAACTCATCAACCAGCAGCACTGTAATTAAGTTCTCAAGAGGTAGCAAAGTTCTTTTTAAAAAATGGTGCTAGCACCGCTTGTTCTAGCAAAATAGGAGCAAGCAAGATGAGTTAGATGTTCAAAGCTAAAAACAAAACATTCCAAGAAGGTACTCCAGGCAATTTGGGACTTCAAGGGTATTAATCCTTTAGCAGGCATTTCACCTTGTGCTGTTTAAGTAGATACAGGAAAAACATATTTGGAGTCTGGTAAAATCTCAGGTAAAATCTGGTGACAAAAAGGAAAAGGTAAATACAAAACAACAATGAAATAACAACAGCAACACTTAGCATTGAGCACTCACTGCAAGTCTGGCATTATTCTAAGTATTATATGTATTATCTCATTGAATCTTCCAGTCGATAGTATTATTAGTCTCCTTTTTCAGATAAAGAAATAGGAATAGAAAATTAAGTAATGTTCCCTAAGTCCACCAGTGGTGGATGATAGTCAGGATTTGAACTATGTAGTCCCTGTTAGTTTTCTACTGCTGCCGCTAACAAACTGTCACAAATGTAGCAGCTCTAGCAACACAAGTTTCTCACCTTATGTTTCTGTAGGTCATGAAGTTCTTGCTGGACTAAAAGTAGGGTGTCAGCAGGGCAGAGTTCCTTTCTGGAGGGGAGGATGTTTCTGTGCTTTCTCCAGCTTCTAGAAGCTTCCTGCCTTCCTTGGCCCCCATCCTCCCTCTTCAGAGGCAGCAAAGGCAAGTTGAGTCCTCACACTGCAACACTCTTACCTCCTCCTTGGTCTCCCTCAGATACTTTTAAGGGACCTTGTGATAACATTGCCTCCCTGTATAAACCAGGGTACTCTCCCTATTTTGAGGTCAGCTGATTAGCAATCTTAATTCTATCTGCAACTTTTACTTCCTCCTGCTATGTAAGATAGCATCTAGCAGTAAGACGCAGACTTCTGTTTTGGGGTGTGTGTGTGTTTGTGTGTGTGTGTGTATGTGTATGTACCCTTCTGTATACCACACAGTCTGATTCCAAAGAGCACACTCTTAACATTTCACCTTACTAGTAGAAAGCAAAAGTGTTCTCATTTATTATCTGGGTAAAACTGGGCTGCAGATTTTTAGTTGTGTATAGCCCCAAGTGAATGTATCTTCAGGGAAAAAAAATTTGAAATAATTAACTTGGTCATTTTACCTCAGTGTTATTTCATTGAGAAATGTTGATTTGTTGGTAGATAGCTAAGCATTAACTGTTTTCTGAGTATAGTCCATTAAGTATAGGGAAGGAGTCCTTACCACTGAATAGAAAAGGCGGGGGCAGGCATGTCCCTCTGTGAGGGAGCAGGCCCTGTTTGCCCACCTGAGCAAGAGCAACCATGCACAGCTGGATAATAGAGGCTCCTTCCTTGCACCTTTTCCTGGTTTGGCTGGCCCAAGTCCCCTCCCTGCGTCTTCCCTGGGACTTGCACCCAGCCTGTTCAGTACATTTAACCCTACAGAGTTGTCCTCTCCCTGACTCTGCCACTACTCGCCACAAACCCACCTTTACTTACTCGTGTTGGTAACTGGATTCTGTTTAAATAACAGATTTCTTTCCCCAATCCCCCCGCTCCACTCCCACATACACTATTGCCTCTGATCAACTCTTATTAGGTCCTTCCTCTCGTTTAGCTCACTACCTGACCGAGCATTCAATGCCAACGTGACATGTGGAGACTCTTCTTTTAAAAAACGTTTGGACGATAAAAGGAGATAGGGCAACAACTTGAAGTAATTAAAGGGATTGGGATCAACCTGGGTGTGTGTACCACCTGGAGAAAGGAGCCAGGGGACAATGACAGTGATGGAGTCTGTGGAAAGATTGAAACTTTGAGATGCAGGGCGGGCTTAAATCAGGAGAGTAATTCTAAGAAAGACCAGAAAATCAGTGAGGCTACAGGTACGGTAGGCACGACTAGGGTTGAGGCCAATGGAAATATGCTGGAGGGACCAGAATTTCTCTGGACTGGATGGGGAAGATCACCTGCAGAGAGGTAAAGGAATAGGAGAAGACGTTGACTAATGGCAAGTGGGAAATTATTTTTGTTTCAGCTAATTGCTTATTAACAAACCACCCCAAACTTCGTGGCTTAAGAACCAGCCATGTATGATTTATGATTCTGAAATCTGGGCTAAGCTCAGGTGGACGGTTCTTCTTCATATGGTGTCAACTGGACCATCCAAAGTGGTTTCTGCAGGCCTGTATCTGGTGCCTCAGCTGGGATGCCCGGGACAGTGTGGGCTCCCTCACGGCATAAGGGTCTTGGGACAGTCAGACTCCCTGCACGGGGGCTGGCCACCAAGAGGGGGAAAGCAAAGAGCTGCTGAAAGGACAGGCCCAGAACTGGCGCAGTGTTGCTTCCATGTTGATCTGTTGGTCAAAGCAAGCGATGAAGCCAGCCCAGACTTCAGGCGAAGGTGAATAGATCGCACCTGTTGAAGTCCCGAGCAGCACACACATGCTGGGAGGGAAGGAACCGAAAACAGTCATCTTTTAAGGCTCTCCAGCACAATTTCTCAGGGTTTGAGGACTCACCTGAGGTTGGAAACTATCCTTTTTCTACTGCCTCCAGAACCTATGGCCACAAACTTAGTTGGCTTACCACAACACTGTTTATTTATTTTGAAATAATGTATTCATTTCTGATCATGAAGTATAGGGAAGGGAGCAGCAGGGGTGATGGCTAGGGCTGGGAATGTCTTTGGGCCACCCCGGGCTCACCCTGCCCCACCCGCAGTCTCACAGGCGGCTGCAGAGCACAGAACAGATGCCTCGTTGCGGTTCACTTTCCAGCTCACTTGTGCAAATATCAAAACTAAAGTAACTGGTGGTTCCTACCCTCGATTTTCTAAAACTCTCATGAACTAGTAGATCATAGGCAGATTTTGTCTGTACACCTGTTAGAGCCGTTTAAAGTTTGTTTGTAGAAGACGGTTCTTTTTTAAACAGGAGCAGTGGTCAAGGCCCGGTCTGTGCCTCAGCTAAGGCCCAAGCTGCCTTGGCACCGGGATGGCTGCCCCTGGATCCCTCCACATCCAGGGCAGTGATGGAAAAGGGCAGGCCAGGGCCAAGCTTGAAGAATGAACAGTCTTTATCATGCTCAGGCCAGGAGTTCATGGGTCTTAATAAATACCTCAGTGTGGTTACCAGTTTTCTTCCTCATGCTTTGTTTTTGTCCTCTTATAGCTTCATGAGCTGGCTGGTGTGTGTCTTTTTTTTTTTTTTTCTTTACTCCCAGTAATAGACCTTGGCTTTCTCCTTCCTCATCTCTTCCAGGGTGGCTGTCACCACCTGGTACACCCAGCCAACCACCTGGCACCATACAGGTAGGCTTACTTTCACATAGACTTCAGAGGCACAAGACCAAAAGCAGCAGGAACTACCACCCACTCTTACTTGTCATAAGGTGACAGGAACCCATCAAACCCCTAGAAGTGGTCCAGGGCAGCATGGGCTTCAACTGGTCTTGTGGGGCAGCACACCTCAACTGGTCTGCCCTTGTTTCTGTAGGGATTACCTGAAATATTGGTGCCCTCGCAGTGTAGGAATACAACCTTCCACCCAATAGTACCTCCTTGGTCACAGTGTCTGCTGAGTGGCCAGGAGATGGCATTGGCCGCCAAGCACTAGGATCTGCCCATCATTGTTGACAGCTACCTGTGAAAACCACATGTTTACTATCTCATGGTTTTGATTTCAGAAATCTAAAATGAGTCTTGTGGGACTGGAATAAGCTGTCTGCAGAGCTGTGTTTCTTCTGGAGGATTCTGGGGAGGGTTTGTATCCCTGCCTTTTCCAGCTTTTAGAGGACACATGTATTCTTTGGTTTCATGGCCTCTTCCTCCAACTTCAAAGCTCATCACTCCATCTCTCTAGGTCTCTTGTTCACACCTTTTCCTCTGATCTTGACCCTTGGGCTCGCTTAGATAATCCAGGATAATCTCCCAATATCAAGATCTAAGGATATTAGATCTTAATCACTTCTGTAAAGTTCCTTTTTCCATGTAAGGTTGCATATTTCTGGATTCTGACGGGGAGGAACATGAGCATCTTTGTGGAGGCCTTTATTCCGTCTACAGAAACTTCACCTATGTAATACTGCCAGTAGATAAAGTTTTGAAATTTCTCCAATAGTACTTGATAACAGCTATGGTAGAGAAAAGTAAACTGTTGAACTGATACAATTTAGGGATTGGTAGGGTCGGATTAAGGTATAAGGCCAAGAAGGTGAGTCAATGAAAGAAGCTGGTAGATGTTACTGAGTTGATTGACCAAGGGGCTGGTAGGGAGGGAAGGAATCCCAGGAATGGATTGGTAGCTTGAGAGAAGAGTGAGACTTTTCTTGAACTTCTTATCTTTATTTCCTTTTTGATATGGCTTTTACATTTTATTGGCTTCCCCCTTGAAGGAGCTTCTAAAAGGCTGCAGTGAAAGCACTTTGATTACCATTATAGAATCTTTCCTCTCTGTTGATCACATCCAAAGATTGTTATATTCAGGTTAGAGCAGCCAGGGTTTGAGCTCATGGGTGATTTCTGTGGAAGATCATATAGGATGAGAGATTACATGGTCTACTCAGTATAGATCTCACTGTGTTCCAAGACTGGGGCTAGGGGTGGGGCATCACCCAGGGGAATCTAAGTTCTGCTGCTGGACATAAGATTAACTTGATTCACAGTTTTTTTCCTGAATAAATAAAATTGGTTTTTATCACTCTTATGAGGAAATCCAGTGAAACTAGAACACTTTGGCTCCTGTTTTGTGAATCATATAAAATCGGTTGGCTGCCATTTTCCCACAGGTCTGGACTACGATGGTTTTAAAGTATCCTTTAGCTTGACTGACATTACACAGGCTTCTTCCTGTATCCCCCTGACTTCTTTTTTCCTAGAGCATTTGTTTTTGAAAATTTGTTATTGTCTATCCTTTACTCTGCCCCTTTGAGACGTAAATCTTGCCAGTTTTCCAACCCAGAAATGTCTTCTTTTCAAGGACCTAAAAGCCACCCTTTGAAGTGCAATTATAGGGCCTCTCTCTCCCAGTCTCATGGGGGTGGGGGAGCCTCACTTACTCAGCCTCCTTGCTTCAAATTGTAAAACTACTTTTGTTGTTGTGAAGATATGAGAAAGTTTATTTCCTTTGAGTGAGGCCAATTAGCACACACAGGGGGCCTCCGACCCACCAACCCACCCCCACCGTGCTAATTCTTATATTGAAGCCTCTCTAGCTCTTTTCTCTGTGGACCTAGGTGTCTAGACTTGGTCTTTATCTTCTCCCTATTGCTGGGAAGAGTATCACAATAAAAACAACTCTGCTCATCTTGTCTAGTTTTTCTTTAACGATTTCCCAGGAAAGTCAATTCAACAAGGATAAGGGAAGAGGGTACAAAGAGCACAAGTGGTTGGATTAGTTGTATGTAAGGACCAGGTAGTAAAGAGCTATGATTGCTAATTTTCATCACCGCTGTTTTCAGCATCACCCCTTACAATTTACTTTCACAATCAGCATCTCAGTTTAATCTTCAGAGCAACCCCGTGAAGTCGGTAGGACCGATTATTTTATCATTCCTATTTTACAGATGAGGATCAAGAGGGACCAAATTTAAGGGACTCATTTTTTCTAACTAGAAAGAAGTAAAGAAGAGATTTTAATCTGAATCTTCTAGCTTCAACAGTCACTGCTACCTCTACCATGAGATATATGCTCCATCTTGACTAGGACCAGGACTTCAGATGATAAAGTATGGAGAAATAAATTTGAAAGATCTTGGAGTTAGAACTGCTATTCTAAAAGCAATAGCTATAAGAAAAAAAGTGGAAGAGTGCCAAACATTAAATTGTACAATGTTTTTTTTCCTGGCAATTCTGTTCCAACTGATTGTCTGTAATGACTCCAGGAATAAGATCATATTTCCCAATAAATGGCTGAAACTGAAGTCACTGCAAATTTTATGTAAATCATCACCCCAGATGGAGATAGATGCACATTTTCTCTTTCAATTGTATTTGTCCATTTAAGTTGTCTGGAAATAATACCTGTTTTTATAGAAACTAAATTACTGTATTAGGTTTTATATACTGAACAATTTTTCTCCTTGGTTACCAGTCCTGAAAGGTGAAGATTTACCAAAGCTGCCCTTCCCTTTGGGCTTACAAAGATTGCAAAGTGTTTTTCACTCTTCAACACTGATTAATAGATTAATAGATAATTGATGGGGATCCCTGGGTGGCGCAGCGGTTTGGCGCCTGCCTTTGGCCCAGGGCGCGATCCTGGAGACCCGGGATCGAATCCCACATCGGGCTCCCGGTGCATGGAGCCTGCTTCTCCTTCTGCCTATGTCTCTGTCTCTCTCTCTCTCTCTGTGTGACTATCATAAATAAATAAAGATTAAAAAAAAAATAGATAATTGATGTCCACAGATGAATGTCTGAAATGCAACTTTTAGGGAGGGATTGTGCTCCAGATTCTCAGTCGTGAAGCTTCTCAGGAATATAGATGCAAACATTTAAAAATCCCTTTGCTATTGCTCAGAGATGATTTTTTTTTTATACAATCAGAGATGATTATTTACTGAATTGACTTGAATCTAGGACATCTTAACCAATTTGATAAATTTCTCAAAATATTAATACTACCCCATACATAACCACATATTATGTCATAATTATGCCTAGAATTTTATTTTTTTAAAAAAGGGTACCGAGTTCTTTCACTTTGACATCTGTGAGGGTACTTCTTTGTCTTTAACAATTCTAATTAAACATTTATTGCATTAGAATTGGAATCTCATTTGTCCTCAAAACAAACATCATTGGATAAATGAGTTATTGAATAAGTATGACAGAGCAGTTTTTGTCATTTCTGTAGTCTGTATTTTTTATTGTGATAAAATGCACATAACAAAATTTAGCATTTTAACTATTTTAAAGTATAAAATTCAGTGGCATTTAGTACATTTATAGTGTGGAACCATCAGCATTATCTAGTTCCAGAGCATTATCATAACCCCAAAAGGAAACTCCATCCCCATTAAGCAGTCACTCTCCATTTCCCCACATCCCAGCCCTTGAGAACTACTAATTCCCTATTGTCTCTGTGGATTCACCCATTCTGGATATTACATAATGCTGAAATCATACAACATGTAGCCTTTATATCTGGTTTACTTCACTGAACATAATGTTCTCAAAGTCTGTCCATGATGTAGCATATATCAAAATTTTATTCCTTCTTAATGCTGAATAATACTCCGTTGTATGTATATAGCACATTTTGTTTATCCATTCATGTACTGATGAACATTTACATTGTTTCCACCTTTTGGCTCTTGTGAGTGATGCTGATATGAATATTGTTATACACATAATATGTTTGAGTCCCTCCTTTCAATTTTTTGATATGTATATACTTGCTTGGAATTTCCTCGATGTCTGTTTCAAAAACCACTGAACTGTTTCTATGGTGGTTGTACCATTTTAAATTCCCTAGCAGTGCATGAGCGTTCCAATTTCTCCATTTCCTCATCAACACTTGCTATTTCCCACTTTTTTTCATTATAGCTATCCTATAATATAGCCAATCTCATAGTAAGTATGGAAGGGTATCTCATTATGGTAAGTTTCTGTTACTTCCTATTGCAGAGAATTTACTCTCAACTTCCACCCTAAACTAGGGCATTTTACACTGTAAAATTTTACATTTTACACTATAGAGCAAAGGGTCAGGGCATGTGAGCTGGACCTTGAGTGGTTTCACTTGACATCTAAGTGTGAGGGCCAATGAAAGATGAAGCTAAACATTACATTAGAGCCAGGAAGAATGGGGCCTTTAACGCTAAGCAGAAGCACATCAGAGTGAAAGATAGTTTCAAGGAAAGAAATGCCGTAATGGGAGTTGAGAATTAGGACAGTAGAGGGTACCATGACATAGGGTGAACTGGGAAGAACAAAGAGTGGGAGTGAGTATTCCATTAAAGCAAGGCACTGAAAATGCCAAGATGAGTCATAAGACTCCACAAACACAAAGGTTTGGTCCTAGCCTTGTTGAAATGGTCCTAGGGCTCTAAATATATTAATCATTCAATCATTCATGTATTATGAGATAGCACCATATACTTTATCGCATTAGCCAAAAATGGCGGACTAATCCTGCACTCTACAGGAATGCCACACTGTTCCCAGCGGGGTAGAGATAAATGTATTTGGAAATATTTTAGGCTGTGAGTAGTTTCAGACTAAGAGTTCTAGAATTCTTTGAGTCTAAGAAGAAATCTTCTTTGAGGTGATGGTCTCACACAGAGAGAATTTTATGGTGAAAAGCTTGAGACTTGACATTTGATAGACCTAGATTTGAATCTTGTTTATTCACTTACTGATCCTGTGACCATGCTCAAGTAATTTACCTTCTTGGAGTATGAGTTTTCTGTCTTTAAAATGTATATGGGGCACCTGGATGACTCAGTTGGTTAAGCATCTGCCTTTGGCTCAGGTCATGATCCTAGGGTCCTGGGATCAAGTTTGGCATCAGGCTCCACACTCAGTGGGGAGGCCACTTCTCCCTCTGCCCTCCTCACTCATGAATGCTTTGTTTCTCTAGTGCTCTCTCTCAAATAAATAAATAAAATCTTTAAAAAAAATAAAATGGGTATAATATCTATCTCATTGTGTTTCTGGGAAGATCATTGAAATCATGCACATAAAGTGATTATACATGTAAAGCACATAGCAGACAGCCTAGCACATAGCTGGTACATAGTACGTGTACCACAAAAAGCCAAACATACTTAGACCACACCTCCTTTTTAGATGAGTGCTTGAGTTACGGTCCTGGGAAAGGTCTGTTGGAGTAGGAGTCATCTTGTGAATGTAAAAAGGAAGAGAGACAAGGGGTGAGGTCTGTTTCCTCAGAGAAGGCCTTGGGTCACTTTGATGTGAGGATAACCTGGGAACAAGGAGTAGGCTGGTGGGACCTGATTCAAGTCCAACCCCTGGTAGTCACCTTAAATTTGGCTTCTTTTTCATCGACATTAACTCATTTCATTGACATTAACTGACATTAACTCATCTGTCAGTATAAATGATTTGCAGATTATCTATAGACCAACTTTGGTTTCATTGGGAAATTAAATCCTTGTAAAAGTGTGACTGCAGTTTATTCTCAGAGCAGATATATGATGGCAGGCAATGGATTGCAGAAGCGTGTGGCACATAGCTGGGCCTCTGTCCAGCTCTGTTCTCCTCCCTGCGAGATAGAAGTAAACAACATAAGCAAGATAGAACACCATCCCTTGCTGTTGGGGGTAGTGGTGATATATTTAGCTCTTGGATGTGATGATTTGCCTAATATTTCTAACTATCTATTTGCCAGAAAATGTAGCATCCAGGACATCAGGAAAGGCAGTCCCTGGTGCCAGAGTGTGGTACCCTCAGCTTGAGTCTGGCTTATCAGCTACCGGCTGTGGGTGTTGGCTAATACACCCAAGTGATGCCATTATTAATTATCATTTCCAGTGGAAATTTCTCATGGTTATCAGTTACCTTTTGTCAAGTGTTATGCTGGGCTTTCACATTTAATCTTGATAATAACCACATGAAGTAGATGATTAAACTGAGGCTCAGATAAACCAGTTAGTTGGCTTACGCATTCATGCAGCCAATATCGTGAACAGGAAAAATGCAATTCAGAAAGATGACTAGAGTCATTGATTACCATTCTAAGATAGCATAAAATAATTTCAGGGAAAGAGAGCTTATTTTGGATTATGTGAAGGAACCAACAACCAGTCTAGAATGGAGTTTGAGAAACTGAACAGCTCTGCATAATAAGGGACAGAAGTTTTTAGACTAAATGTCAGTGATCTGAGAGGAGGACAGGATTTCTGGAAGACAGAGGAATGAACAGAATGGAGAGTTCATTAGCACTCCGACATTAGCAAGTCAGAAAAAGGCCATCTGACTGGAAATGGTGGATGCATTTTGGGGGGCAGTCCGATCTGCTTTAAATTCAAAGGTGTTTTTTTTTTTAAGATTTTATTTATTTATTAATGAGAGATACAGAGAAAGAGGCAGAGGGAAAGAAGCAGGCTCTATGCAGGGAACCCGACGTGTGACTTGATCCTGGGTCTCCAGGATCATGCCCTGGGCCAAAGGCAGGCGCCAAACCACAGAGCCATCCAGACATCCCTCAAAGCTGTTTTTTGCATGATATGCGATTACTCTCCATTGTAGTCAAAGCTTAGTAGAAACCTTGTTGCCATTAGGAGTCTCGCATTGATAGCATTTTGATTGTATGGCCCATGTTTAGGGTGAAGTGAAGAAGAGAAAAGAAAGCAAGTACAGGTGCAGAAAAATATGAGTAGGGATTGAGAATCAAACTTGGAGCCAGAAGGAATAGAAACATAAAAGTCCCTCCTCCTACCATCTTCAGAAATACTGGGGAGGTGCTGAACTACTCTCAAGGGTGTGAATCATTTTATTTAGATAATAAAAGAAAGGAGAATCTTAAAACTTAAGAGTCTTGGGGGCTCTTTGATCTTATTAGTGGTGACAGAGAAGAATCTTGAGGCCAGATGTGCTTGGCCCTAAAGTCCAGTTCCTTCCTAGTTGCTCACTGCCCTTGCCCGGTGCTGACAGCATTAGCACAGGATGAAAGGCAGGTGATTCAAATGTACAGTCTCATCCTTTGTCTTGGTGTCCAGGCTCAAGTGGACCCAACACTGGGGCTTCTCCTTCCCCTCTCGGCTTGTGAAAGTTGCTTTTTCACCCAGTCAATTTTAATTAGAACAACTTTCTAAAAACAAAACAAAACAAAACAAAAAGAACAACTTTCTGATGTCAAGGAGTGTCTGTTGGAGGGCACTGAAAAAGTGAAGAAATACTCATAAGCTTGATGTGAGGATAACCTGGGAACAAGAAGTAGGCTGGTGGAAACTGATTCAAGTACAACCCCTGGTAGTCACCTTAAATTTGGCTTCTTTTTCATCGACATTAACTCATTTCATGGACATTAACTCATCTGTCAGTAAAAATGATTTGCAGATTATCTATAGACCAACTTTGGTTTCATTGGGTATTTAAATCCTTATAAGTTTAACAGCCACAAAGTTCTCAGATTAGCTAGAGTAGATTTCTTTGCTAAATGAGGATTTATTTTAAGAAAGACTTCCTTTAAGGCTGAGTTTGTTCCATTATATTTCTAGCAGAATCCATGTATCTCAGTTAAGCATGAAGTGACACTGCAGGATGCATGGATGGGCCAATAGCATAAGGACAACTTAGTGACATATTATAAGGATAACAGATAATTTCCTAAGAGTAGGATTTAATATAAATATGAGGTGGAGGGCAGCCCCCGTGGCCCAGCAGTTTAGTGCTGCCTTCAGGCCAGGGTGTGATCCCAGAGACCAGGGATCGAGTCCCACGTCAGGCTCCCTGCATGGAGCCTGTTTCTCCCTCTGCCTGGGTCTCTGCCTCTCTCTCTGTGTCTGTCTTGAATAAATAAATAAATAAAATTTTTAATTAAAAAAACAAATATGAGGTGGATATTATGAAATAATGGCATATTTTTATAAAGATTTTACCAAAAAATCTTGGTAAAAAATTAGTCATTCTATAAATGAATATTATGTAGCAATGTCTCTATAATAATGCCCTTTCAAAAATTTAATACATATATTTTATATTACATGTTCTCCAAGTAGCTACTGCAGTTATCCCTCACTTATTCCACATTTATATGGGAAATATACTTTTTTGAAGCTCAGGTAGGACACAGAAAAATAAAGGAAGCAAGGCCTAAACAGCAGCCTAAGTCTATACAACTCAGTCCTTTCCCCAGAGTGATGATCCAGAGGAGAACATAAATAAATGTTGCTCAGTGAAAAAGTATATTAATAACCATATATATGCATTTAGTTTAAGGAGAATTGTAATAAACTTGTAGATTGATTTCCTAGTCAGCAGGAAATGAGAAGAAGCAGTTTAGAAGGAAAGAAAGGAATTAGAAGACTGTGAGGGACAGGTATATTGGGAGCTGACAAAAAAAAAAAAGAAAAGTGGAGGGAGGGACAACTGAGTTCTGGTACCAAAGGACTACAGCATGAGGACATAAAAACAAAGAAAGGCACCACTCTTTGAGTTCACCATGAAGTACAGGCCATGTTTCTCAAAGTACAGTCCCTGGACCAGCATCAGAATCACTTGGAAATTTAGAAATGCAAATACTCAGGCCCCACCCCAGAACTACTCAGTCAGAAACTCCAAGGGTGGAGCGGGACCATCTAACAAACCCTCCAGTGATTCTGGTGCCCACTGTAGTGTGAGGTCCCCTGGTGGTTAGGTCCTCTAAATCCAGAGAGCATCACGGTGTTTCAGCATGGTAAAATGAGTGATGATGACTTGGATCCTAGTGAAAAAGTTTCTTCATGTAGAACACCTCATCCAAGAAGATAGGAGAGTTACCAATTGTGACCATACATCTGGTTTTCCTGGGATAGTGCTGGTATAAATATATTGTCTAGTGCTGTTAAAAATAGTATTTCCTTTATTCTTGAAAGTATCCCCATTTAGTTGATAAATTATATAGTCACTATAGTTAATAGCTTGGAAATATTTCAAACTTGTTAAAATCAAGATATGTTGGAATTTACATGGGAGTTGCTAAATTCTTATCCCTTATTCCTTGAGATGACAGATAATGAGATTTTAATTTGTCAATACTTTTCTTGCTCAGACCCATTACCAACTTTCTTTGGTTAAAGGTGGATTGTCATCATTCTCCAAGCTGGGTTTTAAGCTCTTCTTATTCTTTGCTGAATAGGAACCAGAGACTACCATGGCACTGGGGCAGATCTGTTTCTAGCTGAAAGTCCGGGTTCCCAGCCAAGTTGCCTTTGCATTTCACCTTCTTGGTTACTCACTTTTTAACCCCTGATGGGCCAGTATTTTCTCTTTTTTCCCTCTTTGCTCATCAAAATGTTATCTGGGTAAAGGGTCCAAAAGTTCACATACAGTGAGGAAAAAACTGAATATCGTCAGTTTTCTGAAGGTAACTTCAGATGTTTGGATTTGGACAGAAAATATTATATTAAGTTGTTGAAATAACATGTCAGTGTTGTTCAGTGAGTCAAATAGTTGCAAGACTCAGGAAGTAATGCGGTAGCTGGGGGCTCCTAGAATGAAGCTTTAAGCCTAACCTTCTAATCTACGTAAAGCATCATGGGGCCAGTGATGGGATCTAGACTTGGCCAGTGTCCCAGCATTCAAACCCAGTGTCAGTGAAAGAGAACGACCACTAATGAGGGCAGCTTGCCAATCTCAGTTTGTTCTAGATCCCAATGTTAATATGCTTTCTTGCAAGTCAACGTATTCACTGAATTCTTTTTTCTCAGGTCTCTAATCTTATAGTCCTCCCAAGATGACTGGGTGAAGTCTTCCTAATATTGAAACCAGAGACTGACTAGATTGAATCCGTAAATGGAGTTGTTTCCAGTTGACTATCAAAAATTGTTTGTTTTAGAGCTTTGGATTTTTATAGCTACGGGGTGGCACTTAAGGATCAAGTACAGTGCTTTCCTTTTGCAGAGGTGGAAACTGAGGCATGGGAAGGTCAAGTAACTTGCCCGTGAACACACAATTGGTTAACACACAGAATTAAGATGAAGACCCAGATTTTCTGACAAAATTTCCTCTCCTCTTGTTCTTACTTGGATACTCAAAGAAGGGGTAGGGATCATTTCATAATTTTCTCAAGTTTGGTTTAGACCTTAAAATGAGGAGTAAAATATTGAAAGTGGAAATTTTGGAGACTGCTTTTATAAATGAAGATATGAGAATATTTTTCTGAAGCCTCTTTTGGAATGATAAAAATGTAGAAACAATGACATAGAATCTCGTTAATCTCAAAAAAAAAAAAAACAAAAACAAAAAACCCAGGTGTTGTTTTACCAAAATAAATAAACACTCTGTAGTTTAATAGACCTTCATGTTCAAGTGAAACAATACGGTTTATTTATGCATACATTTACATCTCCCTTTAAAATAACAGACATACTATTTTTGTCAATGCTTTCTTTTTTTTTTTTTCAAATGAATGAGCAACTTCCTCCTACTTCAGTGAAATAGGAGACTGTCCGTTTCAGTCAATGCTGAGAGCAGGATGGTTTGGTACTTGCAATACTGATATCAATTAGCTGTATATCTTGGTTACTCCAGCTCCTCCTGGGTCTAGAAGGAAGGGCAACTACTTCTTGAAAGAGTAGTCACTTTGGGTATTTCTGCTCCCCATAGGAGGTACCAGACTCCATACAAATGGGAAAAAAGAGAACCAGGAGCAAGGATGATAACAAAACCTATCCAAGGTGCAGATTTTTTTCTAATATTGTATTTATTTGGCACAGAGAAAGTGCACACAAGCAGGGGGAGCAGCAGGAAGAGGGAGAGGGAGAAGCAGACTCCCTCCTAAGCAGGGAGCCCAATGCGGGGCTGGATCCCATGATGCTGGGATCATGACCTGAGCAGAAGGCAGGTGCTTAACCGACTGAGCCACCCAGGCACCCCCAAGGTGCAGTTTTATATAGCTAAATTTTCTATTTTGTCTTCTGAGAAAATACAGATAGTGGGTTGAAGTTTAATGTATTATAAAATTTGAACCCTCATTAATGGACAAGAAGTGTTGCTTTTGCTAAAGTGCTCATACTTCATTAAGTCTTAAAATAACGGGATCCCTGGGTGGCGCAGCAGTTTGGCGCCTGCCTTTGGCCCAGGGCGCGATCCTGGAGACCCGGGATCGAATCCCACATCGGGCTCCCGGTGCATGGAGCCTGCTTCTCCCTCTGCCTGTGTCTCTGCCTCTCTCTCTCTCTCTCTGTGACTATCATAAATAAATAAAAATTTTTAAAAAAGTCTTAAAATAACAATAATCTAAAAATATCTTTAAATAATCATCTAATATTGAGGGAAAATAACGTTTCTTTCAAGGAAGTACATTTTTCATGTGGCACCTGGGTGGCTCAGTAGGTTAAGCATCTGACTTTGGTTTGGGTCATGATCTCGGGGTCCTGGAATGGAGCCCCCTGCCACCTTGCTGGGCTCCCCACCTGCTTCTCCTTCTGCTTTCTCCTCCCCCCTGCTCGTGTTCTCTCTCTCTCTCTCAAGATAAATAAATAAAATCTTTTTTTAAAAAAAGGAAGTGCATTTGGCTTTTTTTTTTTTTTCACAGAAAGATCACTGGCTAAGGTATATGTGTTGTTGTTATATTATTCTATGCTGTTGCTTATAATTTCTTATAAGTGCCACAGCAATATAAATGGTTGTATTTTTTAGGATATATTTATCTGAAGACAAATTTTGTATCTGCAGGCAAATTTACAGCTCATTCATTCAACCTCTTCTTACAGAAACAAAACAAAACAAAACAAAGTAAAGAAAGCCAAGGCCCAGGAATGTTGAGATTTATGTGTTCAACCTTGGAAACAGCAAGCCAGAGCTTGAGTCCACACTAGGACTATGACATCCAAACAAGACATTACTAGATTTCATTTTATTCCTATCGTTTTTCCCCAAAAGATTAAAAATAAAAGTTTATTTAAATTTAACCCAACTTCACTAAATTCTGTGTAAAATATGATGTAGGGAAGAGTTTAAAAACAAGAGAAATAATAACAGGAAAGATAGTGAAAATCTCGGAGAACCAAGGATCTTGGTTGTGGGCAACAGTATAAACAAATTTGTTATTCCTCTTGTAAAAATATTTTAATTTTTCAAATGTAGAGGAAATATTTAAAATTAGTTTTATTACTACATAGGTTGGAGCAACTCAGAAAACATTTTTAAAAAATCAGAAAATAGCTAAAAAAAAAAAAAAAAGGGCTAAGATTGTGTGAGCATGAGGACAAGAAAACCAGCCCTTAGACCAAATCTAGTAAGGAAACGTCTAAAGAATGATGACCCTTTCACCACCACCTATAAGATAGGTTCTCACAGAAGTGAATTAAACAAAAAAAAGGGGGGGGGGAGAAAAGGAAAGAAAACCGTAAGATATACTATTTTTAAATATAAAAATACTCTTTTACTCAAGAGGAGAAAGGCAATTTTAACAGGCTAAACACAAAAAATAGTCCCAAGGAAATAGAAAATTACTCAAAGTAAAAATAAGAACTCATGAATCAGTGTCTTGAGTATAAATTTTATCTTCCTGACACATCAGGCATTATGCAACTATAAAAAATAGTGAAACAGTAACCAGGGAAGAGTCGCTCAGGTCAGTGTTTTGTATTCCTCAATTTAAGAAGATAAATGAAAAGAGAATTGAACCATATGTACCAAAACTCAATAGGAAGCCGACTTAAAAATACAAAAATACAATAAATCAATTAGTATACTTTGAGGTATATCAACAATGTCAACCTAGTTTATTTGCAACAAAGAAGATCAAGTAGCCCTATTCAGACCCTTTAAAATACTTAGTCAATAGGCAATTTCTAATGAGTATTTATCATATTTATTAAACATTTGTTATATATAGTTGGCACAGGCATTGTGATAAATGTTTTGTACAGATTATTCCATTCAATACACTCGATATGGTTCCTTGAGAGAGATATTATTATTATTATTCCAATTTTGTTGATGAGGTAACTAATCCCAAGTAAACTTCCCTAACTTGTCCAGAAATTACATAGCTCATAAAGTTAGTATTTGACCCAGGCAGGCTTACTCAAGAATCTATATGTTGAGCCACTGTTCTATCAACACTCTGATGCTTCTACCATGGTCCCTGTCCTCCTAGAGCTTAAAGTCTAGCAGCTTTTTTTTTTTATTATAAAATTTAGAGCAATAATCCTGAATGAGACCTGCCCTCTAAAACAGGCTAGAAATTAAATCATAGATCTCTCAACAAACATTTTTCACATTAAGTATAGTGGAAAGTGTGGGTTTTAAATTTCATGGAAGGGATGAATGTTAACCCTGGTAGACAGGAAAAACAAAACCATTAAAAAGACAAGGAAAAAGAAAAAGGAAACAGGAATAGTCTGCAACTGAAAGAGTTTAGAGCACTCAAGCAGATGTAACCAGTGAACACGTTGCTATTCAGGGAGGTGCCTGAGACGGGTATGGGCACAGTAGTTTTCCTGCAGGGTTTGGGTGATCCAGAAATGAATTGCAAGGGATGCTGCCCAGGGTTCTGTTGTCAGGTGAATTGGACCATGTTGAGTGAGGCCACTTGACCTCTGGCTGAAGGCAACCAAACCTGCCCATTGTCTCTCCTGCTGGATTCCTCTCTGAAGTCCTTGTTCTGACCCTCAGCCACCACTGTTCTTTTTCTGTTGCTTCCTTTGGGGTTAGAAGGACAAATATGGTAAGATGCTGAACTTTCTCCCAGGACCTTGTCCTCCTCTCAGGATGCCAGACTGGCTTCCTCAAAGGAAAATGATACTAATTTATTAAAGGCAAGAAGCAAACCCGGGGGGACTTAGTGATCTTGTACCCAGTTAAATATATTAGAGGCATTGAGTCATTTTCTTCTCATACTTAATTTGATGAAAATGCAATTAGTATAGAATGAATGCCAAAATTGTGGTGATACATGTTTTGGTCTCACTTCTCTTGGACCCTTTCATTGTGTTAAAATTCTTTGCTGAGGTATTGAGAATCCTAGTTCTTAAGAGTTAGAAACATTTATTTCCCCTTAGTTGTTTTCGATTTTCAGATAAATTTAGCACTCAATCTGATCTGCTCAGGCAATTGTAATTTACCTCTAAATGTGTCGTGTTTTGTTGGAATCAGGAAAAGTTTGTTTCAGCAAAGGGGGAATAATTATCCCCAAAGCATGAAGCAGACACTAATCATTATTAGGGACATTTTTTGTAGAGAGGGAAATTGAAAGTGTTTTATATATAATGGGTTCTCATGTTTGTTAATTTAGATTGGTGGAATTTACATTCCAAAAGAAGGAACAAGAAGCCAAAGAATTATACGTAGACCAATGTCCTTAGTCTTCTGATGTTCAAATATCATATCCTAGAAACATTGGTCTGAAGAGCTCAGAACCCATCTTCTGTCTCAGTAAGACAACTTCCTTCATGAAACTATTTTGGGCATTTACTATAGCTGAAAACATTTTATTATGTACTTAAATTTACAGAAAGAACAACTCATGGAACATAAAACTTTATATTTCACGAAATTAACTTCTGAAGTTTGTCAATTTAGACATAAATGTTTACATAGTTGTACTTTATTTCTTTACTTTTAAAGTTTCTTCTAATTTATACCATCTTGTTATGTGCTCTATAGCCTTCAAAGTGACCAAATATTTTTTTGAAGGCAGAATTTAAATAAATAAACTATAATAATTTCAAACAGTATATGCACTATATTTTGTAGTTAGTTTTAAAATGAACACCACTTGTTATTATAGTTTACATATTTGTAATTTTAATGAAAAACTATTTCACTGGCTGATGTATCGTAATTTGTTTAACCATATTCCATCATCCCATGTGAAAGCACAGCTATTTCATGAGAAGAATAATTAATACCATTATTATCTGGCACATTTAATCTTGAATTATGTGCTTGAATATTTTTTTTCACGATGTCTTAGAAGCAAAGCCATCACATATAGATCTTCAGCAAGGGAAAATAGCATGCTTGCATGTGCTCCTGCAGGTAGGAATGGTCTTGTTTCAAATTATAAAACTTGGACATGAAGTGGCATCATAGTATTGCAGAAAAAAGAAGTGAAAGATAAAAGTAAAATAAGACTCTTGGGACTATTTCTCAAGAGGGAACTACAGACACTTTTCAAGCTGAACCAGGGAACCTGAACGTTTTTGAGTGAGTTTGTGGAATGCATACACTCTTGAGAGAGAGATGATTTGTTTATCTTCCCTGAAATACATTCAAATTTCTTGATGATCTATGGATAACTAAACACAGGAAGTATTTTCAAGGAGATGAAAATTATTTGAAAAAAATGTTTAAGGTTTTTATTTAAATGTCAGCTAGTTAACATCCAGTGCAACATTAGTTTCAAGTGTACAACACAGCGGCTCAACACCCCCATATAACACCTGGTGCTCATCACAAGTGCACAAGTGCATATATATATCACCTCTTCTTTATCTATTCATCTATTGATGAACCCTTGGCTACTTCCATACTTTGGCTATTGGAGATAATGCTGCTATAAACATCAGGGTGCATGTATCCCTTTGAATTGTGTTCTTGTATCCTTTAAGTAAATACCTAGTAGTGTAATTGCTGGATCATAGGGTAGTGTTATTTTTAACTTTCTGAGGAACCTCCATACTGTTTTCTAGAGTGGTTGCACCAGTTTGCCTTCCTAACAACAGTGCAAGAGGGCTCCCCTTTCTCCACATCCTCGTCAACATCCATTGTTTCTTGTGTTGTTGATTTTAGCCATTCTGACAGATGTGAGGTGATATCTCATTGTGGTTTTTATTTGTAGTTCCCTGATGATGAGTGATGTTCAGCATCTTTTCATACGTCTGTTGGTCATCTGTATGTCTTTTTGGAAACATGTCGATTCATGTCTTCTCGTTTTTTAATTGGATTATTAATTTTTTGGTGTGTTGAGTTTTATCAATTCTTTATATATTTCAGATACTAACCCTTATCATATATGTCATTTGCAAACATCTCCTCCCATTCAGAGGTTGCCTTTTAGTTTTGTTGATTGTTTCTTTGCTGTTTTTGTTTTTATCTCTTGGAAATACTTCAATGCAAGGGAGTAGGGACTTTTTAACTGCACATAGATTTATTTCATTAATTGTTTTTATTTTAGCAACCATCAACATTATCTTTGTGTTGCTATTTAGAACTATAATATTATTCCAGGTTCATTGTGGGAAAAGTACTGTGCTACATTTCAACAAATGATAAACCTTATGGCAGAAAGGAGATTTTTATAGGAAAACGGCAGTTATTGCCAGATAAAGTCTCAGCTGTATGAAATCAATGAAGGATGAGGATGGCTAAGCTCCTTTCAGATTGAAGTGTTTGCATCCTATGAATCAAAAGGCTGAGGTCCAGTCATAGAGAGATCTGGCCATAGGAGAGAATTATTTAGTTGTTTTCACACTGATCATGAGTGTTCAAGCCTAGTGATTTTGGCATCAAGGATGGGAAAAGCTGACATTTTGGTATAAAACTCTTCCATATCCCATTATATTAATGTGTTCTCAATGTTCAAGTATCTAGTCCTATTTCAAACTGATAAAATGATCAGTGGTGTTAATTGTTCACTTTCTCATCAAACTCTTGCAGTTTGAATATATAGGTAGTAAATATATTTTCTAATCTGGGCAAAGTGTGATAGTGGACCAGAAAGGCAGGAATAGAGTTGATGGGAGACAGGCAAATTGTGGGTGTATTTTGTATGTAGAGCCGTTAGATGTGTTTAGCCTGAATAACTGGAAGAATGGAGTTACTGTCAATGGAGATTGGAAAGTTGCAGGAAAAACAAGATTGATAGGGGAGGATCAGGAGATTACATTTGGACATGATAAATCTGAGACAGCTATTTGATGTTTAAGTGGTGATGCTGGATAAGATTCTGGGATTCTGTGGAGTGATACTGGGCTGGAAATATGAACATGACTATTGTGCCGTATAGATGGTATTTAAAGTCATGACTGGATGAGACCTCCATGAAGATGAGCATGGATGAGAAGACTAAAGGATCAAGGACTGATCCCCAAGGCACTACAACATTATAGGTCTGAGGAGAAGAGGAAGAGTCAAAGAAAGTAGACTAACAAGTTTATTTGTGAGGTAAGAGAAAAAGCAAGAGAGTGCAAAGTCTTTAAGAGAAAGTGAAGAAAAATTATCAGGGAGGAGAGAGAGAGCATGTTTGCATCAAATGCTGTTAATTTAAGATGACAGTAGGGAATTGACCATTGGATTTAACAGTGAGGTGGTCATTGGTGACCCTCACATGAATAATTTTGGTAAAGTAGTAGAGATGAAAACCTGATGTGAGTGAGTGAACATGTAGTGGGGTGACATGAAACAATACATATTGATAACACCTTAAATTGACTCAAACTCAACATGTCTAAAACTTGAGTATTATCCTCCTCTTTAATCTATTCTTTCCCGGGATCCCTGGGTGGTGCAGTGGTTTAGCGCCTGCCTTTGGCCCAGGTGCGATCCTGGAGACCCGGGATCGAATCCCACGTCAGGCTCCTGGTGCATGGAGCCTGCTCCTCCCTCTGCCTATGTCTCTGCCTCTCTCTCTCTCTGTGTGACTATCATAAATAAATAAAAAAATTAAAAAAAACTGTTTAAAAAAATCTATTCTTTCTCTAGGGTGTTTTATTTTTATTGATGGCACCTGCATCCTTTCAATCACTCATCA
Organism: Canis lupus dingo; assembly: GCF_003254725.2. Lineage (NCBI taxonomy): Eukaryota > Metazoa > Chordata > Mammalia > Carnivora > Canidae > Canis > Canis lupus. The sequence continues at coordinate 14,121,402 of NC_064245.1, forward strand.
AAACCAAAGAGTCATCTTTTACTCATTTATTTCTCTCTCTCTCTCATCCCCCACATTAATCAACTAACAAGTAAATTTTACAGAAAAGTACACTAGGAAAGAATATGCACTTTAAAATCAGACACACCTAGTTAGGAAGTTATTTGATCTCTTAGACTCAGTTAAGGAGGATGATATTATTTATCATCTAGAATCCTTGTGGTGATCATATATATGCATATATATACATACATAGAATAATAATATATATATGTTCATATGTAAAGCATATAGAACAAAATGTGTTGTTTCCCTCCTGTGTGTCACTCAAAGTGTTTTAATATCTCTTCCTTTCTACCACAACCTAAGCCTAAGACACCAAGGCCATTATTACTTGTCCTTTTGTCAACACAATCTCTAATATTTCCTCCAGCTTCCGATTTTGTCCTTGTCCAATACACTGTCAGCCTAATCTCCCTAAACCACAGCTCAAAACCATGTCACTTCTACAAGTAAAAAAGATTTTTTTAGTGACTCCTCATTACTTAGAATAAAGTCCAACATACTATAAAAACAACGGCAATCTTTTGCTCCTGTGTAATATGTAGAGCTCCCACCTCCCCGCCCCAGAATTTACCAGAGTAAGCTGGGCAAATTAGACCATTTTCTGATTCTTGTGCATGATCTTACATTGTGCTTTTGCTTATGCCCTTCCTTCCATGTGGTATTCCTGCTTCTCATCTCTACTTGTCAAACAAAACCTTATCCATCTTTCAAGGCTTAGCTCAAATGCCATGCTGGTCATGGAAACTCTCCGATCCACATCACCTACCCCATCTCCCAACCAAAAAAAATCTTTCTCTCCTTTTTCTATCCCTAAAGCATCTTTTATTTCTTTTAAAGGACACAAATCATCTCTTTCTGTTTAATAATCATTTATGAATGTGTCAAAGCTCCCTTTGTAGAATGTATGCTCTGCAAGGACAAAGACCAGGCATGATTCATCTTTGTGTTCAGTTAGCACTTAGGACAGACTCTGTCCTTTGGAAGTACTCATAATGTGTATGTTGAATTGAATTATTGGGTCCTTTTATTGCAGTTTTGGCTTTAAAATAGAAATTATTTTCTTAAGAGTTACTTATGTTATTTGATCTTCTTAGCTGTTCATTTTACTACCAGTGAGAATAAATCCCAAGAATAATCCAAAACTGTAAAAAATGAATACAATCCCCTTCAAGTCTACTATGGTAAAATAGCAGAGTCAACTCTAATTCAAGTTGACCAAGTGGTTTTGAAGTTGAAATGTCTTTTCAATCATTATAAAAGTTATATTGACAGAAAAGTAGTAGTATGTTTTTATTGTTCTCAATGGGTTCAACATAGGTATTATCTATTCTCTCTTACCCTTTACCTCCTCATCATTGATTTCATCTCTTTTCACTGCCAACTTAATGGAGTTGAACAAACCAATAAAAAAATAGTTGCTCCAAAATTTTTTTGCAATTGCATCGTAAACAAAAATTGTTAAAATACATTTAAAATTAATATTTTAAAACCAAGGTCAGATTAGTCAATCTTTGAGTGAAATTATGTAATACCAATTCCATCATCCTTTATTTGCAGATTCAAGCTGGGAATGCCAGGATGTGAGTCCGGCAATAACTAGCAAATCCAAACATATTCCAAGAACTTCTGTGATGACATCTACTAGTCTGACATATCAAAACTATTGTTTGTTCACAGGACCACTAACAAATTTACTAAAATGAAATATTTACCTATCTTAGCTGATTCTGAGGAGGGAACAATATGCTCTCATGCAATGAATATGTAAGTATTGTTATCAGTTATGGACTGAATATTTGTGTCCTTCCCCAAATGTCTACATTGAAACTGTGACTTCTACTGTGATGATACTTAGGGGTGGACCTTTTGCAAGGTGATTAGGTTTGGATGAAGCCTTGAATGTGAGGCCCTCATGGTGGGATCAGTGTCCTTATTAGAAAGGAGACCAGAGCTCCTTCTCCACCTTGTGGGGGACAGTAAGAAGGTGACCATGTGCAAAATAGGAAGAGAATTCTTGTCAGAAAAAGAATCTGCAGGCACCTTGACCTCAGGCTTCCCAGCCTCCAGAGCTATGAGAAATAAATGTCTGTTTTTTAACCTACCCAGTCTGTGGTATTTTGTTAAAGCAGCCTAAAGTAAGACTGTATCTATCATTTGCTTTCCAAACAAAGGTACTTTTGTTTTGTTTTGTTTTGTTTTGTTTTTGTTTTTGTTTTTGTTTTTTTTTGAGCAAAGGTACTTTTGTTGTCTTTCCTATTTTCACTAAAAACTCAGGCTAGTGAAGTCAACTGTGATGACACACACTTCACATTCAGCAGGTATTTCCTGAGTGGTTGTTATGCTGCAGGCCCTAGCTGGATACTTTCACATGCATTAACTCATTTAATTGTCACCATAATCTGGGAAGTGGGCATTGCTACTCCCATTTTACAGATGGGGAAACTGTACTCCAGATAGGTTAAGTGATATAACTAGTAATTGTTGCCTCCATAAAGGAAAGGTCTGTTCTGTCTCATTAGTTGCTAGAATTCTGGTAGTTAGCACAAAGGTACTAGTATCTCAGTAAATACAGGTTTGATAAATTATTGAAAGTAAGACAGAAAGCTGAATTCAAACACAGATCTTCTAATTCCAAGCCTTCAAATGCCTAGTATATTATGTCCTATGTTAATATAGTTGATACTAATTAATGTGATATTAATTAACTAATGTTAATATATTGTGTCCTATACTAAATTCATTCTTTATTTTAGAAATATTAAGGCTTTCCTATATTGTTTTAAAAGCTTACCCAGGGCAGCCCAGGTGGCTCAGCAGTTTAGTGCTGCCTTCAGCCCAGGGCGTGATCCTGGAGACCCCAGATCGAGTCCCATGTCAGGTTCCCTGCATGGAGCCTCCTTCTCTCTCTGCCTGTCTCTCTCTCTCTCTCTCTCTCTCTCTCTGTATCTCATGAATAAATAAATAAAATCTAAAAAAAAAAGCTTAGCCAGTTACTATACAGTTTTTATTATAAAGCTGACAAATGGTTGTAAAGATCTCATAGCTCAAAATTGTGTGATGTGAGAAATACTCTGTGTCCCATACTAGAAGTAACCACTATTTAGAGTTAGGCATATTTCCAGGGTGCCTGGGTGGCTCAACTACTTGAGCGTTTGACTCCTAATCTCAGCTCAAGTCTTGATCTCAGGGTCATGAGTTCAAGCCCTGTGTTGGGCTCCACTCTGGGCATGGAGCCTACCTTTAAAAAAAAAAAAAAAAAAAAGAAGAATTAGGCATATGTCCTTTCAGATGTGCTAAGTGCACATAGGGTATATATTTAGCTACTTATACACTTTAAAGATAAAATATGGCATTTTCCTGTTCTGTGATTTTTCTTTTAAATTTAAATATATGTTATAGCTATTTTTCATATCTTGCTGTTTATTTTAGTGACTCTGTGGTATTCCCTTATTTTTTTAACCAGATCCCTATTGGTGAATATTTAGATTGTTTTAAAGTTTCACTATTATAAACATGCTGTAATGAATACACATCTTTGGGACATTTGTGACAGTATGTTGGTCAGAGAAATTATTAGAAAAATTAACTGTTGGAGGAGATCATAGAGAGGGTGTGACTGCTGGTTGACCAGAGAGCTGGTCTGTCCTTAGCATGTATGTTCTACCTACTATAGTATGATGGCTTCCTTGTCCCCAACTGCCTTCTGCCTACTATTCCCACACTAGCAGCTGTTTCCAGAATGCAGCCGTGAGAGAGTCAGGTGTTGTTTGAGACCAGGTGCACTGAATATGTGACTGAACCCAGTTAAGGCTTTTATATAAATTTTTAAGATTCTGGTGGGTTGGTATGGAGCTTGATTAGTATCATGGGCATTTAAGACTAGAGTCATAAGTTCCTTTGCTTATTGAACCTGTGGGGGGGCAGATTTGATATTATCTATAAATAATAAAAAATTTGAATAATAAATTTCATCCAGGAAACGCCCCAAGATAGTGGACCAATACTTACTGAGTCAAATGGTAAACATTGTCAGCATTTTGATATATATTGCCAAATTACCTTAACAAATGTGTTCCATTTTATAGTTCCACTATAAAATATAGTGCATGAGAACTCCATTTTAAAAATAGTAACAAATGGAACACTGGGTATAATCCATTTAATTTATCTTTTCTGATATTATTGGCTAGAAAATATGGCATTTAAAAATGTATTTTTAGGGCAGCCCAGGTTGCTCAGCGGTTTAGCGCCTGCCTTCAGTCCAGGACGTGATCCTGGAGTTCCAGGATAGAGTCCCATGTTGGGCTCCCTGCATGGAGCCTGCTTCTCCCTCTGCCTGTGTGTCTGCCTCTCTCTCTGTGTCTCTCATGAATAAATAAATAAAATCTTTTTTTAAAAATGTATATTTAGTTACTTAACGAAATTATTGTTGACCATCTCTTTCCTTTCTCTGTGGATAGCTTATTCTCCATCCGCTAATTTCTGCTAGGTTTCCTATTGGGTTGTTGTTTTAGTATTTGATTAGTAAATTCATTTGGAATGTTACAAAGGTTTGTCTTTTGCCACTCACGTATGTTTTTTATACGTGAGAATTTGATTGAATAGATAAGTTTAGTTTTCATTTGACCAGGATTCTCAATCTTTACTCCCCCCAGTGGTTTCTGGATTTCCTATTACCATGAAAAAGACCTTAATTGAAAGATTAAAAAAAAAAGATTTATTCTTTTGAGGGAAGTGGTAGGGGCAGAGGCAGGGAATCTTAAGCAGACCCTCTCCACATAGCACGGGGCCCCACATGGGGCTCGATCTCACCACCCTGAGATCATGACCTAAGCTGAAAGCAAGAGTCTGATGCTTAACTGACTGCGCTACACAGATGCCCTTCTAATTCAAAGATTTTTAAAAACTCATTTATATTTTCTTCTGTAGTTTTTATCTTTATTAATGTTTTGGTCTGTGATTCATGCATTTATCAAGCAAATATTGTATACTAGCTGTGTGTCAGGCATCTTATGTTAGTGAATAAAACAGACAAAAATGTCTGCATTCATGGAATATTGTTTGATCCATTAGATATTCTTTTAATATACTCAATTAAATTTGCTATGATACTGTTAATTATTTTAGCATTTGATTAATAGTTTAGGTATATGAAATTTACTTTGATAGGAATGAAGTAGGGATACATTTTTGTTTTTCTTTATAGGATTAGCTATTTATCTCAACTAAATATCTTACCTTTCACTGTTGGTTTTCAAGTAGCATCCTTATGGAAAACTGGATAACTGTAAGTACTTGGTTTATTTCTAAACTCCATTCATTTTTTTTTAAGATTTTATTTATTTATTCATGAGACAGAGAGAGAGAGAGAGAGAGGCAGAGACACAGGCAGAAGGAGAAGCAGGCTCCATGCAGGAAGCCCAACATGGGACTTGATCCCGGGTCTCCAGGATAACACCCTGGCCCGAAGGCAGGCGCTAAACCACTGTGCCACCTGGGCTGCCCTAAACTTCATTCTGAACATTGATCCATTGTGTCTGTTTCAGAACCAGTATTATAATTATAATTTAAAATTATAATTTTAAAATTACTGTAGTTATAATGAATCTTGATTTCTGAAGGAACTGATTTCCCTTTGAAACTCTTCTTTTACATACTTATTTTTCTGACTCTTACAACATATGTAGTCTTCCAAATGAATTTTATAACTATTTTGTCATGTTTTAAAAATTCTTAAAAAAAAAAAAAAATAAAAAATAAAAAAAAATAAAAATTCTTGGTATTGTGATTGGATCACATTGACTTTATGGATTCATTTAAGTAATTTTGTTGAATCCACTTACTGGATTCAAGAGTGAATCTCCTCACCCAGGTGTTTTTCATTTATTAGTCTTCTTTCATGTCTCACAATTAGGTTTTAAAGATTTCCTCAGGTAGCTTTTGGGTTTATCTTCTGTTGTTCACTTGTTTTTTTTTTTTAATTTTGGTTATTATTTTTAACAATAATATTTTTCCATTTTATTTTATAATCTCTATAGAAAGAACAACTATTGATTTTTGTAGACTAATTTTGTAACTTACCCCTTTACTCTTTTTTTTGTTTTTGTGTTTTTCTTTAGTTTTTTAAGTACACAATGATTATCATTTATAAATAATGAAAAATTTGCTTCATTCTTTCCAATGTTTATACCTTATTTTATTTTCTTCTTTAAATGCATTGGCTTACTCTTGCAGAACATTTAAGTTTTCTGTGCCATTATTTGGAATCCTTGCCTAGGTCTTGACTTATACAGAATTGCCTTTATTACTGCTTTGCTATGACTATTATTGTTTTGGGTTTATGCATTTATTATTGTATCATATTAAGGAATTATCCATCCTTTTTTTAAAAAAAATTTTTTTTTTTTTTTTTTTTTTTGAGAGAGAGAGAGCACATGTGAGCAGGGGGAGGGGCAGAGGGAAAGAATCTCAAGCAGTCTCCCTGCTGAGTGTGGAGCCCTACTCAAGGCTAGATCCCATGACCAATGAGATCAGGACTTCAGTGAAACCAAGAGTTGGTGACTTAATGGATTGAGCTATCCAAATGCTCCTCCATCCCTTCCTATTTCCCTAGGATTTTTAGATTAGTAAAGGATGCCAGATTTTTTTACATGCTTTGTGTTATTTGATCTCATTTGACCAATTAATAGGGCATACTATTTTAGTAAATTCCCTAATGTTAAACTATTATTATTCCACTGTGGAGATAAATCTAACTATGTTATGGTGTATTATTTTTTAATGAACTACTGATTTCTGTTTGTGAATTAATTAATGAAAATATGCTATTATAACATAAATATTTATTTACAACTTCCTTTTTTTTGACTCAGCAATGTTCTGGTGGTCTTTTTTATGTATACATATAGATGTACCCTTTTCTTTTTGTCTGTTGCATAAAATTTCATAGCATGGATAAATTACAATTTATGTAGTCACTCCTGTGTGAAAGGACATTCAAATTTTTCCTTTTTTTTTTTTTTTGGTTATTACTATTATTGCTCTTTCTAAGAATGCTGTAATTAGATCCTTACACATATATCCTAATCTATGTGCAGAGTTTGGTGGTGTAGGTGGGGGAGCCTAGAAGTGGAATTCTTGAGTCATAAATTATGTGCATTTAAATAGATATTGTCAAATTGATCTCTTAAATGGCTATACCAATTCACATTGTCATTAGTAATGACTGTGATATCTATTCCCCAAAGCTGATAACCTCAAACAATTTTATACTTTACTAATCTCTGTAATCAATTTTTTAAAAGTATCTTCCTAGAGTTACAGTTTACATTTTTCCTTTTTGCTATTTTGTGAATTTCCAATTCAAGTTCTTCACCTATTTTTCTATTGGGTAGCTTGTATTTTTTTTATCAATTCGAAGAGTTCCTTATAACCTCTGTATTTTAATCTCTTGCCTGTTATATATTTTGCAGTTATTGCCCCTTCCCCATTTTGTTTTTTATCTTTTACTTTGTTTATGATGTCCTTTCTTGTAAACAATTCATGCTTTATAGCATTTGGAAAACTCTGCTGGCCACTTGTGGGAAACTGTGAAAAACACATGACATTTTAGAATTAGCAGGAAAACAGCTCTGGCTTGAAAGGATCTCAGGTCTCCAGATCAGATTCTGAGAGCCACCGCTGTAAACCCAAGAGCTATATGAAGAAATCTTTAAAACCTTTGAAAATAGTTATATTGTAAAAATTTATATCCAAATCTCCTTGTTTTTGTGTGGTATCTATTTCCTGCTGTAACCCTAAATGATAAACCTATCCTGTGTGGATACCAAAGGACAGTCCAAGGGGATGGAGGGAAGACAGGGGAATTAGGGATAGGGATAGAGATAGGGATACGAATAGAGAAGGAGAAAGAGGGAAAGAGATAGAGATAGAGAGAGAAGAGCAAGTTCTCTTTTCTCCCAGGGGACAAAGCTGTCGCAAGCAAACCCATTTAGATTGCAGCCATACTAACAAAGACTAGGTGGCCCTCTAGAGCTGGCAGGAGAAGACCCGGACATTGAGCTCTGAGCCTGACTGACTCCTTTCTTGTGTTGTGGATACCTAGTCAAGTGCCAATGGGCCTAGGAGGCCTCACAGTAGAAGCTTAATATGAATAATTGGGCCCAGGGTGAATAAGAGAAATGACAGATAGGTGTCAGAGGCCCCAGCCAGTGAAAGCCAAGGAAATGTTGAGACATCTGGGAGCTTTTTTGGGCACTGATTAGGGTAGGAAACACAAGGTCGAGTGAGCACAGACTTGCTCATGAATGCTAGCAGGCAAAACAGGTGGACAAGGGACATCTCTCCTGGAGCAAAAGAGGCGGACGATACTGTTTCCAGAATGTTTCCTGCTTTCATGAAGTTGTGAGAAACACATCCTTTCCCCAGTTACTCAGATACCTTCTTACGGAGAGTAACAAGAGAAGCCCACCTGAGACACAAACATTTTGTCCCAAGCCGATTGTAGGCATTTCCTAAGAGGACAATCAAAATGGTTAAATCTTGGTGATTGTTGAAGTTGGGTTGGATATTTCATTCTTTTTTCTCCATTAACTTCTGGTGGAGCAGCATTACTCCAAAGGAAAACCAGATTCATTACAGAAAACATAAAGGAGCTATATTTTTCTGTCCCTCTGCACAAAAGTGAACCATTCTATTTTTTTTTAATTCCAATACACCACTATTTGCAATGTCAAACTCTCCCTACAGTGCTAGCCTTCTTGCCATGTATCCAATCTCATTAATGCTCAGAGGTTTTATTTATAGATGACAGCCCCTATAAATGGTGAATGCTGTTTTGTTTATTTATGGCAGCAATTTTTCTGCCTCAAATTCATTTCTTAACCCAAGGCTAGGGGAAATGTGCAGAGTTCCCAGGTGTTGCCATCTGGCTTGAGCCAAGACTTTGCAATGCCAGACCTGATGTCTTTGGAGTTCAGGCTATTGTCTGAGTATCCAGACAGAGACAAACAATTCTTGATCTTGAACTGGTTAAATTGTGCTTAGATCCAATCTGCTGAATCTTGGAATTGAATGAGATATATACCCACATTTACTGGGAGTGGTGGGGAGTGAGGATGGCCCAAACTCTAAAACATGCTGCAACCTATAATTACCTCACTAATCTCATTGCTGAATTTATATGAGACCTGGACCAAGTCCCTTCATACCTTGGTTTCTTAGGTGTTCTGTCAAAGGGGGAAAACAATACCTATACTACCTATGTAATTATATGGCCAGAATTTAGAGCTTTAACTGTGAATGGTGGCAGAGGTCAAGATGAAAATCAAACTGGAGGGACAGACCAACAGGCTACAAATCAGGGCCTGGGAAAGCTATTTTAGCCAACATAGTTTCATTCAATGTGGTTTTTCTCACAAAAAACATTATACTTGATATTATTTTTTCCAAGGATGATTATACACACTCCATCTTTCCTTCCTTTTCCTACTTTCCCTGTGGGATTCAGTCAGGAGATCATCTCAGAATAAAACTCTACAAAAGTTTTTTCTAACTAGTTCTTGCTCATGTATTCCCTAGGCAGGCACTTTTAAAACAGAGCTTGCCAGAAAAGCAGCTCAATTTTTTAGGCACTGGTTTGAAATCAGTAATGTGTATTTTTTAAATAACCATTTTAGGTCAGAGAAAACTTTGTGAGTTAGGGGATTGGATTTGAAATAAACCCAAAACTGATTGCTACCTGGGAAAGCACCATATTCGGCAAAAATAGGGGAGCAAGGTGATTCTAATTAGCAAAATAGCCAGATTTGAAATAGCACAGGAGAGGGGAAAGATCTGCCCTGTTTAGGGGTCTCTCGGTGCTCTTATCATTAGTGAATATCAATGTATCTTAATTCTGTTACTTTTTATAATGGGGCCAGTTCCTCTAACCCTCTACTGTGAATGAGGCAATCACAGATGTAATTTTTCTTCTGGTCTGCAATGAGGATGTGCCCATCAGGACACACTGGGTTCTGGGACACTTGTGGCAACTAAAATTCTAAAGATGTCACTGCAAAGGACATCTGGCTATACAATCAGATGCTAGTATAGGTATACATGTGAAGGGACTTTGTAGGTATAATTAAGTTTTCCAATGTGATCACACAAGCTCTTCAAATTAGAAACCAACAGAAGAGTCAGTAAGAGATATGAGGCAGAAGGGGAGGTGGTTGAGCTCTCAAATGTGAGAAGGATCCAGTCTGCCATTATTGGCTTTGGAGTTGAGGAAGAGGGCCAGGAGCTAAGGAATGCAGGCAGTCTTTAAAAGTTAAGTATGGGGGATCCCTGGGTGGCGCAGCGGTTTGGCGCTTGCCTTTGGCCCAGGGCACGATCCTGGAGACCCGGGATCGAATCCCACATCAGGCTCCCGGTGGATGGAGCCTGCTTCTCCCTCTGCCTGTGTCTCTGCCTCTCTCTCTCTCTGTGTGACTATCATAAATAAATAAATTAAAAAAAAAAGTTAAGTATGAATGAATAAATGAATAAATGAATAAATGAATGAATGAATGAATGATTTTAATAAATAATTAAACAAAAGTTAAGTATGACTCCTTGGCCTTGTTCTTGTGGACAGCTGACAAGGAAATAGGGATCTCGGCTCCACTAGGACACTGAACTTAATTTGGCCAACAGTCTGCGTGAGCTTAGAAACAAATGCTTTTCCGGAGCCTTCAGAAAGGAGCACAGCCCTGCCAACACTTTGATTTCAGTTTTGTGAGACCTGAAGCAGAGGAACCCTGGAGCCACACTGTGCTCAGATGTCTGAACCGCAGACAGTGCGAAATAAGAAACGAGTATTTGTTTTAAGCAGTTAATTTGTTATGAGCAATAAAAACAAAACAAAACAAAAACTCAGCTAAAACTGGCTAAAAATCTAGATAAATTAGTTTCCTACTCAATAATTAATAGATAGATAACTACATGAGGATAGGATCAGACTTAAGGAAGGCGTCAAGGGGGGCTGATTGCGTAGCACAATGACATCCAGAACTGAAGTGGTTTCTCTCTTCTCTGCCAACGTTGCTGTCCACCTCATCCTCAGGTCCAGAAGGACATGGGGGCAGAGGTTCCAAACATAGCAGTAAACATCAATATGTGTGGATAAAGAAGAGAGATCATTTATCATTTATTTTGTGCCTTTTCTTTTTGAGTGAAGAAGCCTCTCAAATGACTACTCCTCTGTGTCAGAGTCTGCTCATTGTCCCCCAATATCCATCTACCCCTTCTTCCTCAATAATGAAACCTCAGATTTCTTAGCTAGACGTGTGACTGCCCAGAATAAAGATTTTATGAGATGGCCACGGACCTGAGGCCTAAGCCCTGGGATATAAGAAGACTGGGGAAGGAACTTTAAAGGTGGGGACAACTCTTCTTTACCCTTTTCTCCTGTTTGCTAGAAGGTGAATGTAATGACTGGAGCTCCATTGATTAAGGCATGAGTGACTTTGAGAATGGTGGGCCTACGTGGTGGAGCAACAAATAGGAGTGCCATACTCAGTCTGAGTGACAACCTTCAGACTTCTTGAACATTTTTTTTTCTTCTAAGCCTTTAAATTCTAGCTAGTTAACATACTAACTGTATTATTAGTCTTGGGGGTAGAATTTAGTGATTCAATGCTTCATACAATGGCCGGTGCTCATCACAAGGCCCTCCTTAATCCCCATCACCTACTTAACCCTCCAGACCCCCTTCTGGTACCCATCAGTTTGTTCTCTACAGTTAAGACAGACTTCTTGAACATGTTGAAGGGTTATGTGTTACTTGTAGTGGAATCCAGTCCCAAGTAATAATATATCCTTCAAGTTTCTGGATGGGTTACAGATCTGACAAAAGGGATGAAATGACCATGATCAGTTGAGACTAATCTCCCAGGATATAATGGATGCTGGGGAGTCCATACCTACCTATTACCTATCTAGTCTAGGAAGTAAATCATAGATGAAAATTCTGATTCTCAAGGGATCTCATTTTTGGGGGACAGATTGTAGGCTGGAAATAAACTTTGTCTCTATAGTCCTCTAAGAGAAGTGTACGGCCCAAAGGAATCTTGCTGGAGAACATTACTTTTATTCTCATTGAATGGTCAAATCCGGGACCTCAGCTGATGATTGAAGTGTTCATAGTATGGGTTTTAGTTTGGGGTCCCCCAGAAGCCAACTTAGCGACAAGGACTCAAATACAAGTAGTTTATTTGTGAGGTGCAGGATGCAGTGTTAGGGGAGGAGGCATGTGAGACCAGAAGGTTGTATCAACCCAAATGGGACCAAGGGCATGGGAATTAGGAAAAAGATAGAGTCCCTCTGGGTTATCCTACCCCACCCCAACTCTGAGGGAGCCCTGAATATCTAGACATCATCTCTTGGAACTCATTGGTGTGGAACTATTCCAGGCACTTGGGGAAGGTGTAGTAGAGAGAACAGATACCCATCCTGTGCTGAGGCCTGAGGGACAGGAGTAGGGCCCCAGGAGCTTCTGTGATGTGGCATATATTCAAAGGGGTCATTTACATGGCCATCCAGTAGTACGTGCCTTTGCATATACCAGTGAAAGTAGGACATCCGACCAGGAATGAGTAGATGGATTATATCCTACACTGGAGAATCGTTTCAGAAACTTGCATAATTTGAAAGGGACCTTGGAGGGAAATGAGCTCTATTTCTTCATTTTACTATCGAAAAACTAAGGCTCTATGACCTGTGGTAACAGAGCACTTAAGTGCAACACAAGGCAAATGCCCATGTCTTCTGACTTTGTGCAACATAGAACTGGCATTGAGAGGTGGGCAGCAGCAGGCTTTTCTCTCTCCAAATCTCCACTTAACTCCTTCTTCTCTTCCTTTATAAGGACAATTATTAAAATTAAAAAAAAAAAAAAAAAAAAAAAAAGATGTGCCAAGGCAGCTTCAGCCTTCCCCCTCCCCCATTCAAGCTACACCACGGTCCTCTGCCCTTCCAACATACAAATTCCAGAGCATGTCTTGGTCTAGGACCCTAGAATTTTTTACCTCTCTGGTTAAGATGCAAATTGGAGGTGGCTTAGGTTAAATAAAGTTAGCAGAAATAGCTTCTCTGAAGTTACTTAAACATTAAACTACATTTGAGAACTGTTGAGAAAACTTGCAGGCAAAAAAAAAGGCAAAACCTAGTTTACACCAGAATAGGGGTTTATTCTGTTGAGCTGACTGCATAGTCGGCAGCCCTCTCAACACATGACCGGGTTCTTGGTTTTAAAGGGTACCCGGTGCTTTCTCTCCACACAGGCAGGGTTTTTCCATGTAAGCTGGAACAAGTCAGTCTGGTAGTTTTTGTTATTTTTGATTCCACAGTGATGATAACGTCTCTCTAGTAGACAGGCTTTACTCGTCAAAAACGCTGCCTACACTGGCCTTTAATTGGATCCTTGTGAGGTGGGTCAGGCCAATAGGCATTATTATCCCCATTTTCGAGACTGATGGAGGAAATGAGGGCACGAAGGCGTCTGGCCCAGTGCTGGGAGCAAGCTGGGACAGCAGCCAGAGCTCCACTGACAAGAGGGCTCCTTAAGTGCCATTTAGTTGGCCTTTAACTCAATTAGTCTCCCAAATGTTGTTTTTATACTGGCATTTATGGCCTTGATCTCATCAAGTGGAAGTTGTGGTTCTGTCCAAGACAGTCTTGTCGCTCACAGGGCAAGGACATGAATCAGTGCATCTTTTGAAGCCTCTTTCAGTTATTTTATTCTATTTATGCATACACTTTGAAACTAAAGAAGGTTTGTGGCTTCAGAATCCCTAGACCTGGGACCTGCTAACTACTCAATGAGTGACCTTGCAAGATCCTGTCACATGCCTCAGAATTGGTTCCCTCATCTGTAAAATAGGGTTGCTGTGAGGATTACGCGTAGTAAATGACGCAAACCATGTAGCTCAGTGCTTGAGTACTTCATATCTAGACAATGGCTAGTCCTGTTGCTTCCATCCTCCGAACATCTTGGGTCTAGAATTCAACTACTCTTCATTGCTCCTCAGCTAAAGCTCAAAGCCACCCTTGTCCTTAGGGTATTTTAATGAGTGACAGCTCCTATCTAAACTCTGTTTCCATCCATCTCCACTGAATTGTCAACAAAAAGACCAGAGGAATCTTTTGAAATGCAAATTAGATAAAAAGGAAACGCTCCTCAAAGCCCCCTAGTGGTTTTCCATCCACCCAAATCCAAAGTCCCCCCCTGTTGCCTCCAGAATCCTACAGGACCTGGGCCTTAGCCGCGTCTGCAATTTCTTCCCCTTCCCTGCTCCTCTTGCTTTCTCTGTTCGGGCTACTTTGTCTTCTTTGCCATATCTCAGTCTGGGTAAGTTCGTGCCTTGACCTCTTCATATTTAATGTTCCCTCTTCCTGGAAAAATTTTCCTTCAAATTCGCTACTTGGTTCACTCCCTCACTTCCTTTGGGCTTGTTGCTGACTGTTACCTACCCATCCTCTTCCCAACTTCCTGTCTATCAGTGTGTGATACATCTATTAATTTCCTATTAATTCAAGCAACAGATGCTCCATCAATATTTAAGATGGTTAGCAAATTATAATAAAAAGAACAGCTAACATTTATTGGAGTTTTGCTATGTGCCATGAATTTTGCTTTCCCTGGTGGGTGGCAATCTATCTTCCTGGTATGCTCTGTCGCCTGCAATAGATCTTGGCTCAGATGATGCCTCCAGCAAGAAATCTTCCTTAATCAGTCAGGCCAGAAGTGATTCTTCAGTTCTCAGGGATCAATTTGTACCATTCCCTTTTCCCTTGTGTTGTAGTGTTTAAGTATAATAAGACATTGGACATATTGTGTACAACTTTATATAATACAAAATTTGTAGGACAACCTCTCATTTTAGAATCCATTTTAACTATTTAGGATAAGTTACATATGTAAGTTACATATACATACATATTTAAGTTGTTTAATTGAATTCACATTGATGGGTAAGTGTCACTTGGGATGGATCCCAGATCCCAGAACCTAAAATCTCAGAGTTAGTATTTTCAAGGCAAAGTTAGGTGGAGGATAAAAATGAAAATATTAAACTACAAAATTCAATTAAATACATCATTAAAAGATTATATGAATATAAGGCTGAATTGTATGGAGTTATCTCCATGGGTCTACAGATCTGTGTCATATAAGTATGAAAAATTGACATATTTATAGAGTTTTGGTAAGAAGGAGTGGTCATTTCTTCTTTCTTCTTTATAGTCATTCTGTATTTATTTTCTCTCTGCTTTTGTTGACCATGTCTTAGAACTATTAGTGACAAAATAATTTTCCTGTGTTATAGAAAAAAAGACCTGTATATTGCAGTTCTTTTTGGACTATCATGGTGGTTCCAAACTGAGGTCATTTTTTTGTGGTTGTGGTACTTTAAACTTGATTGTAGAAAATCTCAGGCACTGAGCTAAGTCCTTTCTCACTTAATTCTTATAACAGCCCTATGGGGAAGGTAGGTGAATAGTTAATCACATCACGTTACTCTCATGTTTAAAAACTATCTAATGGCTCCCCATTTCACTTAGAGGAACCTCAAATCTTATTGGGGCTGTGGGACCCACCCCACCAGGACCTTCTACTGTCTTACCAAGTCTTTCACCTCCCTCCACTCTATATGCCCTTGGACATGCCTAACCAAGCTGCTTCCTGCCTTAGGGCCCTTGCACCTACTGTTCCTTCTGCCTGGAATTCTGTAATAGATCTTTCAATGACTACCTGTCTCATTAAGTTTCAACTCAAGTTTTAGTTTCTCAATAGACTTTTGGTTTAAGAAACAACAACCCAGACGCCTTTGTATGGGGTTGTCAGATTCAACAAATAAAAAATACAAAACACGCAGTGAAACTTGAATTTTGGGGCAGCCTGGGTGGCTCAGGGGTTTAGTAATGCCTTTAGCTCAGGGCCTGATCCTGGAGATCTGGGATCGAGTCCCACGTCTAGCTCCCTGCATGAAGCCTACTTCTCTTTCTGCCTGTGCCGCTGCCTCTCTGTCTCGATGTCTATCATGAATAAATAAATAAAATCTTAAAAAAAGAAATATTAAATAAATAAAAATAAACTTGAATTTCAGATAAGCAACAAATAATATTTTAGTATGCGTTGTACGATATTTGGGATGTACCTATACTAAAAAATTATCTGCAATTTAAATGTAACTGGATGTCCTGCAGTTTATCTGGCAACCCTACCTCTCTACCTCCACAGCCACTCTGTTATGGTGCCGTTTTATTTTTCTCCATGGGACTTTTCCTATTAGAAATTCTGTTTACAAAAAAATAAAATAAAATAAAATAAAATAAATAAAATAAAATAAATAAAATAAATAAATAAAATAAATGAAATGAAATGAAATGAAATGAAATTCTGTTTACTGGGGATCCCTGGGTGGCTCAGGGGTTTAGCGCCTTGCCTTCCGCCCAGGGCGTGATCCTGGAGCCCCGGGATCGATTCCCGTCCGGCTCCGTGCATGGAGCCTGCTTCTCCCTCTGTGTCTCTGCCTCTCTCTTTCTATCATAAATTAAAAGAAAGAAAGAAAGAAATTCTGTTTACTGTTGGACCCTCATTGAAGAAGGGCTCCATGAGAGCAGGGGGGCCCTGTCTGCCTTGTTCACAGCTTCATCCTCAGAGCCTATCATATTGCCTGGCACATAGTAGGTGCTCAAGAAATATTTTTAAATAATTGTTATAAAGGAAAAAAAAGACTAAAAAATTAGGATGGTAAGACCTCCTAACGTAGGGCATACTGCTAGCTGGGAGATTGGAATCAGACAGCATGGTGCCAAGACTCAGGAACTCTTCTGTTTTCCATCCTTAATGGGGTGGAGGGTAGTGGAGGAGGGTGGAGAAGGGGTATCACCTGCTTTTCAAGAAGCTCACTTAGTAGAAGCAAAAGACCTTTCCATCAGTAGATTTAGGGAGAAGCAAGGTCTGAACGAGCTGAACAAACCCAACTGCCTTTCAGCGAAGCAAACGGAGTAAACGCAGGCGAAAGAAAACAAGATTCCCTGCGCGTGGCGCGGCGTGAGGGGCAGTGGGCGTCCTGCTCGCCGCCGTGCGCCGTGGACCCCCCGCACCTCTAGGGCGGGCCAGGTCCCGGGGCAGCCTCCGGGACCCCGTAGACCCGGACACAGAGGAGACCGCCCCAGCCCGTGCCAAGAAAGAGCAAAAGGAGGGCGGAGGGGATGAAGTCAGGACCGGAGAGCTCCAGGTCTCCGCGCGGCCGGGCGGGAGCAGCCGTGGGGGGCGCCGGGCTGCGGGCAGGCTCGCGGGTCGCTGTGGGCGTCCTGAGCCCCGCGGGACCCACGAGGGCCACGTGGGGGGCTGCGGGCAGCTCCCGGGGCGCAGCCGGCCCCCGCCCCCACCCCCGCGAGCCGGAGCCGGAGCCGGGTCCCGGGCGCTCCCGCGGGGCTGCAGGTCGCGCTGGTCTCAGTGCCGTGCGCCTGCCGCCGGGGGTGCGCGCGCCCCGCTGACGCCCCGCTGACGCCCCGCCGCCAGGTGCTGCCCCGAGGGCGCGGGGTGCGGTCCCGGGCGCCGCTGGCCGCGCACGCTCGGGCGCCGGGAGCTTCTGCAGCCAGAGGGAGCCGGGGCGCGGCCTGGGGGGCCCCGGGGGCCTGGAGCTGCGGGGCGCGGAGCTCCAAACTTTGCGGACCCCCCCTCCCCGGCAGGTGCGGGAGGAAGAAGCGGCGCGGGAGCCCGGCCAGCGCCCCCCTCGCGGTCCTGAAGCCGCCGGGCGCTCCCGGCTTCTGCTGCTGCGCCCGCCGCCGCCGCGGGGCCCGGGGAGGAGGTGCAGCCGGAGAGCGCGGAGGCGGCGGCGGAGGAGGCGGAGGAGGAGGCGGCGTGGAGAGGGGGAGCCGGGGGCGCAGGATGGAGCCCCGGGAGGCCGCCGCGTCCTCCTCCTTCCAGGCCCGGCTTTGGAAGAACCTGCAGCTGGGGGTGGGCAAGGGCAAGGGCGGCGGGGGCGCGCGCGCGGGGGGCCCCGAGCGCCGCACTGCGGACACCCCGTCGCCGTCCCCGCCACCCCCGGGGGGCGGCAGGTGGAGCGGCTTCAAGAAGCGCAAGCAGGTGCTGGACCGCGTCTTCTCCTCCTCGCAGCCCAACCTGTGCTGCTCGTCGCCGGAGCCCCTGGAGCCCGGCGGGGGCGGCCGAGGCGAGCGCGGGGCCACCCTGCGCCGCCGGATCCGCGAGCATTTGCTGCCCGCGGGCAAGGGGCCGGGCGCGGACTCGGCTCCCTCCTCGTCCTCCGCCTCGTCCTCCCTGTCCTCCTCGCCCCAGCCGCCCGCGAGGGGGGCCCGCGCCCCAGATGAGGGCGCACGGCGTCGGGGCCCCGAGGCGCACTTGTGCCATCAGAAGAGCTCGTCCCTGCCGGGCACTGCCTGCCTGGAGCAGCTGCTGCAGCCGCCGCCGCCGCCGCCGCCCCCCGCGGAGCCCGCCCGCAGCCCCGAGACGCGCGAGGAGCCGGGCAGCAGCCAGGTGAGGCACAGGTGCGCGGGCCACGCCCCCGGCCTCGGGGAGACGCCTCCCCGGGGAGGCGCGGGGCAGCGGGGGTGCCACCGGGAAATCAGGTCGTGGCAAGGACCCCTCCCGGGCCTGCTGGGGGGTGGTGGTTTACAGTTCTGACTTGCGCCCCGACCGTACTTTTGGTAGAAATCACACCTCCGGCCGGAGGCCATTGGGGGCAGCTTTAGGAGCCGCCGGTGAAGACGACAGGTAGGAGCCAGGAAGGAGAGGGCTAACGCCAGACATCAGATGGGCACTTTCGGGGGGAGGTCCCCTGGAAGGACTGTGTTAGCGAAGTCTCTCGCCTTCTCCAAAGAAAGATCGAGCAACTTAGAAAAGAAAATTTGCAACCACGGTTGCAGGTGCGGAGGGGCCACCTTTGGAAACCAGTGGCTTGCGGGAAGGAACGGTGGTGCGGAGAGGTGGATTATTGGAGACGGTGAGGTCCGTGTTTGGGGGAAACCCTAAGAGCCAAAGGCTGCTCGTGCTGCCGCGCGCCCTTCCTAGAAGTCCCGGGGCGCGAGTAGATCGCGGCCCAACAGGTGCACGGCGGGAGCGTGTGGGCTGAGGTAGACCAGCTGCCCGGCCTCCCCTGAGCGTCAGCAGTCCTCGGAAGCAGTTGCGTGTTAAGTCTGTTCTCTAGGCATCGTGTTGCCTCGTTGGTCAGGCAGGAGTTAAGTTTGGTCCCATTAAGAGTCAAGTGAAAATGAACGATTCTTAAGGCGTTCCCCTGAGCAGCTGCTTTTTATTCCCTGGGTTTTGCAGAGGCGATGCGCCCCTTTTGTTAAGACCTGCAAATTGTGTACCTGCTAGCAAGGCATTTTGAAAGTTTCCGTCTCGGTGGCCTGAAGAACTTTTTTTCTTCCAGTACGTCTTGGTTTATTTAAATTCTCATTATTCTGACTCTGATTAATTATTCTTGAACTCATTTAAAGGTTAATCTTTTTAAGTAGGTTAAAAGCCGGGCTCCAGAAAACCTAAGGCCGCGTTTCAGACAGCGTGATGCAGGAATAGATGGGCCATCAGTTGAAAGTTCTTATGGTTTATTAGCTGCTTAGTATAGTTTCAGAAAGCAAGCTGGGATACAGGTGGATAACCTGCTGTTACTAATGTTCTAGAAAAAGTTTTTAATTATTCTGGGAAGAGTAAGTAGAGAGCCCTGACAAAGAGTCTAAATAGCTCTACTTTCCCTTTTATCTTGAAAGATAATTGAATAGAACTCGTGTGTCTGGTTTCAAAACTAGAGTAAAAAGTGGTCTTAAAAGGATGTTTTAAATTCAGTATAGATGAATGCTGTATATTTTAGAAGAATTTACTTTTGAGTGTGCACGTAATCCCGAGGCATAAGAACTTTAGAGTTGGGGTACTCTTTGCAGTGGTTTTTATTCACTTTTATGAACAAAAGTAATGCAACAACAAATAACTGAATTATTTTGAAGGTAGAGAGATTATTTGATTCACTAAATTACTTTGCAGGCCATTGAACCAAGATTCTGAAAGCAAAAGCGGACAATTCTTTTTATATATATAAATTTATTTTTATTGGTGTTCAACTTGCCAACATATGGAATAACACCCAGTGCTCGTCCCATCAAGTGCCCCCCTCAGTGCCCGTCACCCAGTCACCCCCACCCCCCGCCTACCTCTCCTTCCACCACCCCTAGTTCGTTTCCCAGAGTTAGGAGTCTCTCATGTTCTGTCTCCCTTTCTGATATTTCCCACTCATTTTTTCTCCTTTCCCCTTTATTCCCTTTCACTATTTTTAATATTCCCCAAATGAATGAGACCCTATAATGTTTGTCCTTCTCCGATAAAAGCAGACAGTTCTGAATTAATCTTTATATTAGTTTTTACCAGTTTTCTGACACTCAGTTTTTTTTTTAAATATTGCTATGTAATTATGAATTTTGTACACCAAAGACCTAAGCCTGTTTTGGAGAGCATACTAAACTAGCATTGTGTGTGCCCTCACGGTATGCTGGGCACTTTATAGCCTTACTGGATCTGATCCTCCCAGCAGCCCTACATGATGGAAGTTCTTGTTGCCATTTTATGGATTAGGAAACTGACATTCAAAGACATTAAATAACCTTTCTAGGGTCACATGGTTAATAAATGATGGAGGTTCTGTGCTAAAATTCTCCTGAATCTTTTTTACATTACTATAACTGCCTTTGACCACTTTTAGAGCTTATTTTGTTTCCAAGATGACTTCAGTCCTGTGACTAATGCTTGCAAGTTTACGTACATTCGGAGGGTTTTCCCCACTCCCTGGAATCAGTTCTGTGATGTATTAGCTATATTAAGTTGTTCTTTTCTCTGTGATACATTATTTCATCTTTTATTACATCACATTACAAGTGACATTATTGAGGATACCTTCTATCTTCTAAGGAAGCTTTCGTTATAAGGAGCCGGCATCTCAAGGAAGATAAAAAGAGTAACAAAGCTAAAATGCGTTTCAAAGAATAGATGAAAGGTGGGGTGTGGGCAGAACAGTAGCCCTGAGGGGCTAGTTTAAGGCCACACCCAGTCCCAGGAAGGGGCACCTTTGTTGCTTCCCTACACCTGCAGCTCCTGGAGTCCGTTCCTTGAGAAGTAGACAGCTTTTTCTGTTAGAAGCCACAGATCTGGCTTTCAGCAGCATTGTCTCACCAATGCAGAAGCAGGATTTCTAAGTCCTTTCACGGACCCTCTGCCCAAATCTGAGAGTCAGGCTGGCTTACCTTGTGATGAGGAAGAGAAAGAAATCGAATTGGGCGCTGCAAGTAGAAGAGGACCCCCTTCTGAGGACGGTGTCCAGGAGTAGGTTGAGCTGTGCAGCACCCTGCAAGCTTCCTGCCTGGCTCCGAGATCTTTCCTTGCTCTCCCAGCCCCTGGCCTCAGAACACACTTGGGCTGGGGAAGGGAGTGCCTAGCGTAGGCAGATTCCTGTGTTGTTCAACAACAGATAGGGGCACATGAAAGGAAAGGTAATAAAAGCATTGAAAACATCTTCAGATTGCCTAGATAAAAAGAACTTTCTTTCAAAGAAGAAAGAAAATTCATTGCAAAAATAACCCAAATGTCTCAATTTTTCGCTGCTTGATCCTGGCATTAGCCATGTTCTCCAACACCTCCCTACCTCTCCACTTCCCCCTCCAGCTCAGCATGAGGCCACAACAACATATGTGCATAAACTCTGACTCTGGGTGGAGGTGTTAAGCAAAAGCAAAAGCAAAAGCAAGAAAATAAAAAAAAAATAAAAAATAAAAACTACATCAGTTTGAACTGATGGGGGAAAGAGATTTGGAAATCACTGATGTACAATGATTAAAACTGAGCAAACCTCCCAGGCCCTTACCAGCCCTCTTGCTACTCTGTGTTCTTTAGCCAAATACACCTTTGGGAAGACACTTTTGTACATGTTGGGGCATGTACGTTATTTAAAATGTTCTGCTTTGAGAAAAAGAAAAAAAAAAAAACATTTCTTCCCACTGATTCTAGTTCACGTGCTTGGCCATATTGTCATACCAGATGCATTTCATTTTCTGCAACACAGTTGGGAAAGATGCTTTCTCAATTTGTGTGCATATCAAAAATATGCCAATTTTATGTATTCTGTCTTGATGAGTTACTAAAATTATATTTTGCTAGAATCAGGAAGCCAGTATTTTAAGATAAAGAGTGAAGAATGAATATGTCACAGTTTTTTAGGGCTTTAACAAAAGCATGAAGTTTATGAATGCTAAACTTTTATTGTTTTTTTCTTTTAAATTCATTTTGTTAAAATTGCTTCTGTAGAGAAGCAAAAAAGTTTTTGTCAAAAAAGTGGCTATTCAGGGTATGATAGAAATGTTTCAAAACATAGTAAGAAGAATATTCATTCATTGGGAAAAAATTCCTAAAATACATCTGTAAGCTCCCACAAAAAGTATAAAAAGATTTTCTAAGATTAAGTCTATACATGAAGTGTATCTTGGCTCATTAACTATCTGACCTTTTAGAGAAAGCATATATTTTTAAAAATGATTTAAAAGTGTGATTTGGGTTAATTTTTGCTATTTTCCAGGTGTCTCTAATATTACTTCATAGACTGTAACTTAATCTTGGGGAAGACACAAATGTGAAGAAACGTAATTCCTAATGTAAATGACTTAAAATCACCAAAAAACCAGTACTCCCCAAAACAAGCCCTAAAAGCAATGTTAATAGCTTTTTCAAAGTGAGAGAGAAAGGATGAGATCTTAGGAACTTTGGAACAGGTCATGAAGTTTGATGTGTGATAGCTTTCCAAAAAAATCACTGGAGCATCAATTTATTGCAGAGAAAGAGAATAAACAGTGACAGGTTTACTTTGGAGTGAAATTATTTTCCTATGACTTTTATGTTCTATGCTGCGGATCTGGAAGATCCGACTACAGCTATGAATCTTGTATATATGGAAATATTATCAAGTAAATATTACGTGAGCTCAGTAAACACTAGTAATTGCTAATGTTTTATAGTATAACAGTATATTGAAGTTTTGCCACTGCCACCATTACAAATAAGTGGGTAGCTGAAAAAAATTAATGGGGAAATTTGTTGGTCCTTCTCATTTAAGATGTAAATTCCTTTACTTGCATTGGTGGCAAAAGTAGCCTCAAGTTAACTGAGACAGTACTGGTGACATCACAATTTCACAAAGTAATGAAAAAATCTTATACTACCTTTGGCAAGTATTTGCACATTGTCCTGGAAAAGCAAAAATAAATTCTTAGATAAAATAGGATTAATAGACTCATAAAGATCATAGGACAAGCACTCTCCCTTTTTTCTTTTGCTCTGTCATTTGGAAATAAGGGATGATTTCACAAAATTAAAGGTTAGTAATGTATTTTTTGTAACTCAGAAATATGTAGTGTGGTTTCTTGACTCATGATTATCAAAATGTCAACTCAAGAGTGACGAAAAGTAAATAGTATGTCTAGGTAATACTGTAAGCATTGACAAAATCTGCATATTCAGAAGTTTGGGTCATGTACTTTTTATTAATTATAGCTAATTGCAGTGCATAGTCGTATGCTTTAGATAAGCAGAAATTTTTTGAAATCTGACTTTTTTTTTTTTTTTTTTTTTTTTTACTGGAAAACTTACTAAACATTAGGCATTTCCTTGCCTCAATCAGCCAAGAATCTTAATTAAAACCTTTTCTTGGTAACTGAGGGTTACTGTTTGAATATTGACTTTTTTGTTTGTTTAATGTGAATGAGGTAAATATTCTAGTTGTACTAGAACTTGCTTTAGATAACTTGTTTGTTTTTTCATAAAATTATGGTATGAAGCATATGTATTTAGGACAAATTTATCTTTCTATATAGTTAATTATTGAAACGTGTGAGGTACCCTTTGTGTCATTTTTTCTGCTGCCAAATCTCTATTGTTTTTGTTTGTGATTTTGAATTTGTTGGAATCATTGACAATCGTGCGTCTATTTCCCCTGCATGATTAACTTTATGTGACACTTGCTTTTTTTTTTTTTTTTTTTGTCACTGTCGACCATTTCTTCTAACTTACAGTGCTTTTTATAGGTCAGATATGGAAAGTGATTACTATCCCTCAACAATCGAAGATTTTATGCAAATGGTTTCCCCCTCCAATGTTACCAGTTTCTTACATTAGAATTTTTTTTCAGCAGGTTATCAGGCCATGATTTTCCTCATGTCTCCAAATATGTGTATTTAACATTAATTTGAATGCAAACAATGCAAAAAACCTGTATTTTCAATATAAGAGATTTAAAAGTCATGCACACTGCCTTCTTGAGAGAACGATATTCCTGTGAAGTCTCTTTAGATATCTTATACCAGCTTTATTTCTCATTGTCTCATCCTTTTAGGGAAAACTACAACACATGATAGACAAATGGACCCTCTGAATGCGTTGGGATCAATGCGCCCTCCTAATCCCATAGGTTTTATTCAGTGAGGCCCCATCAATATGAGCAACTCACCCTATCTTAAGCCTGAGCTACTTTCACCAGCACTGCTAGAGTAGGATTTGGCAAGCCTTAGTATGATCGACCTGTCTAATCAGCATTGTAGAGGGAAGACTACTCAATAAGTGGTTGCTGAGTGAATGAAGGGATGAATGGATGGGCTAGAGCTATTCAGAAGAAGTTCTGGAAAAGTTTCAAAAGCACTTTTAGTTACATAATGATGTTCCTGCCTTCTTGCTTCCAAGTCCTTTTAAGTCTGGCAGATGTATATGACCTTCTCCTCTTCCCTAGCCAGTGGCTTGGCTTTTCTCAGCTTGTACTTTAATTCTTGTTCATGTCTGTGGGTGTGAAGGGAGGACATGACACCGACTCCCTGGCCACCATATTGTATTCTCATGGAGGATGGAGGAGTGATTTCTACTTCTCAGGTCTCTGGCTCAGGGATGCATTTCTGGGTGCCAGTCTCTGACCCTGGGTATCCTGTTTTTTGCACCCACATCTCCTTTTCTGACCTCTGATGTTACAACCCCATATCTGGATTTCTAACACCTTGCTGTCATAGTCTCACTCATTTATGATCTCTAAGTATTGATCTCTGCTTGGATCTTATCTCAAGATAATTTTCTGTCTGCATCACTGCCACTTCTCCTCAAACCCATCCCCTTGAGCAAGATCAAAATCCCAGTCTCGAGCAAGAATCCTGTCCTCAGTAGCCTGGTCCATTCTGTGGCCTCTTGAATGTCAAGTGTGTGAATTGTGGTTCAGACATTTGGTCGGTTGCCTTGCACAATGACTACATGTTTATGAAACACTAAAGCCTCCCTCCAGAAAATCTGCATTGCCAGTTAATTGCATTTGCCTATAAAAGGTGTTTTTATACCTGCAGGTTTGGACAGTCGTAGCTTATGTTTTTGGGGAACACTCTTCATTATCTCTGTGATCCTGCATTCTTCCTTCTGAATTTGAAGTCCTCACAGTGCCTCCTCTCTAACATCACCCTTTTCCTCGGTCCTGCCTGCTTTCTTCTTTACCCTTAATTTTCTCTCCCTCTCTCTACTTGTAAGATGGTTTTTGTAGTGAATCATTAAGCATCTGGAACTGTGCTGCCTCAGATGGAGCCACTAGCCACACATGGCTCTTGAATGTTAGATATATGGCAGATTCCAACTGAGTTGTGCTCCAAGTGTAAGATGCACACTGGATTGTGAAGGCTTAGCACAGAGAAAAGAAGGTAAAATATCTCATTAATTTTTATGGTGCTTATACATTGAAATAATATTTTGGATGTGTTGCATTAAATAGAATATATTATTAAAGTTAATTTTACTTGTTCCTTTCCTATTTTTTAAAGGTATGGCTATCAGAATATTTAAAATGATGTATGTTGGTCACATTTTGATGTCTAGTGGGCAGCACTGATCTAGAACAGGGATTCAAACTTCGTTGCACACAGGGGCCATCAGAGAAAAGAAAATGAGCTTAGAGGGCTTGATGGGCCCGTGGTGAACCAGCGAGCCCTTGCCTGATTTAAGGGGGGGCTGCTTTTCAGCTCCAACTGGTTATTGTCAGATAGCGAAAGAAGCGTTGCTGCCAGAGTTCTTGGATTCTTTAATCCATGCCAAAAGTCTGGATTTTCATGTGAGATCTCCAGGCTCTTGAATTTTGGGCAATTATTTGAAAAAATATTTTAAGTTGTAGTCCAAATACAATCTATTTCTGGACTGAATGCAGCTATCAGAGCTCATGTCCAATTTGTCCTGTCCTCTCCCTGTGCCAGGCCCATGTTATCTGGGACATAGTAGATGTCAATACATTTTACAAAATAACGGAATCAGGAGTGGTGGCACGGAAGCCAGGATACAGAGGGCAGAGGGAGGTGTGGAAAGAGATGCTGAGGATGGGGAAAGAAGCCAATTGGTTTGGCTCTTTAGGGGATGAAAGAAAGTAGTAGTAGGTAGTAGGAGAGTGAGAACAATGTCAGGATAGGATGTTTGGAAGAGCTGGGTTTTTTTTAATGAGTATCACCTGTGTGGGTTGAAAAGGAGGAGCCATTAGAGAGGGAGAGGTTGACATTTAAGGAGAACAGAAGGATAAATGAAGGGGGGAGGTACCAAGGGGCATGGGTCCGAGTGGGCCCCGAAGCCTAGGGAGAGTGGTAGCTTCAGCCAGAAGAAAGGTTCCTCTTCCATTGCAAATGGAAGGAGACACTGTGGGCCCAGATGCAGGTAAGCAGTAGGCTTAGGGTCAACAGTGGAAGAGTGTGCCCACCTGGTGGCCTCTGCCTGCCTTGTTTTGGAGTGTGGTTAGGATTTGCCCACGGGGGTGGGGGCACAGTACTGCCACAGATAAGTGTGCTGTGTACTCAGAACCCGGGAGTCAGGAGTGGGTTCTGGGAAGTAGAGGTGAAGCCGAAGCTGTGCCCAGACTGTGCAGCTGAGCAGTGCATCCGGCCCAGCGATTGGGAGCCTGGAGGCAGCTGGGCCGGGGAGACTGAGTCTAGTGAGGAGCGGAGGGGAGTCCTTGGCAGCAGGGGCACAGGATCCCAGTGGGAGCCTGCAGCTAGACAGAGACCTGACCCTGGGGATGGGAAGACAGAAAGATTTGAAAGGCCAGGGGTTTGGCCAAACCTTCAGGGAAAGGAAGAGTGGAAGGAAGTTAATTGCACCATATTTTTCCCCTTTGCTTATGTCTGTGGTTTTTCTTGGTTTTGTTTAAAAAAAAATGCTTTTATTGAAGAGTCTTTTTCTTGGGAAGGGAGAGGGAAGGTTGAGGTTGGAATTTGCATTTATGGTTGAGGGTGCCGGGCTCCTGAGTGCCAGATTGTCACCTGTTTACCGGAATAGCTCATATTCTTTAGTTATTTTGAATTTTTCCTGAATAAGATAGTTTTCCTTTTCTCTGCAGCATGAGGCACTGAAAGTGGAGTAAAAGAAAGGGCAAAACATGTTTGTTAAAGAAAATCAGGGAAACCAGGGAAACCTCCCACATGACTCTCTTTCGTGGATTCATATGGACCTGATGTCAGAGAGGTTAAGTATTGGGAGGAATAGTTAGGACAGAAAGTTTTAGAATCCTTGGGCTCTGTTGGAAATTTTCATTCTTGGGGCGTTGTGCTGCAAAAATATTAAGATATGCTTTCTTTCTCAGGAAAGATTGACCTGTGTATGGCGAATGACCAATTTCTGAAAATTGCAAATAGGTATTTTCTCAAAATAGAAAGCATATTCTATGTAGGCCCTTAAGCTGTTTTTGACTCCTGTTCTTTTATTGAAGTATAAAGTAGCTTTTCATAACAGAAAAATTCAGCGTTTCTATAGTTGCTTTTAAATAGTATTTTCACCACACCAAATTAGAAGTCTGAGTGTTTTCCTAAAATATCTTTTGAGATTGGAATAGATTTTGGAGAGAAGCTCTCTGTCACTACAGAGCCGTCGCCAAGCCTCATGCTCCCCCGAGGTGGGAAACCCTGAATCAGCATTGGCCGTGCTGTCTCCTGAGAGACATGGGCTTAGAATCGGGGTGGACTGCACCTTCCCCTTCCCTTTTTTTTTTTTTTTTTCCTTCCCTCTGCTTTTAAAGAGCAGCTGGAGCTGAGGGGTCAGGGTGAGGTTCAGCTGTGATTGTGACCTGGCCTTGCATACATGCCAATTCAATTCAACAGTTCCAAGAAACCATTTACCTAACCATTTTGGTTGTCACCCCTCAACTCCCTCAACCCTCCTCTGCTCCCATGGGCTCCCTAGGCAGCCTTTGTGTCCTCTAGACCCAGCTGGGGCCCTTATGACTCTCTGGCCAGCCCTGTGGGGACCAGCTGAGTAGGACGGGGGGCCAAGCAGAGATGGAGGGAAGCCTGCAGTGTCCACTCTCCCAGGTCCCCTGGCCTCTGCCTCTTTTCAAGGAAGGTGAAGCTTTGTAAAATGATCTTATATTTATTCCTTTCTGCCTGACACTTTCACTTTCTCTGACTTGAACTGTTTTTTCTCCCTGGGCATATGCCAGAGCATGAAGAAGAACTGCATGGAACTTGCTGTGGGGGATTTCTGTGTATTTTGGATTATCAACCGTGCTTAGTCTGTTGACCTCTCACGGGACTCTCCGGGTGGTGTATTATATGAGTTTTGGCTCTTCATTCTCTGCCCTGCTGCTCCCTGCCATTCAGCTATTTTAACTTCTTTTTCTTTCTGGGAACATGGGCAGGGAAAATAAAAAAGGAAAGTCAGGTGCTTTTTTTTTATTAGAAGCTTTTAGAATTATTTTTTTCATGGTGCAGTTTAAATAACTAGCTCCTGTGATATTTTGACAGTTTGTGTTGCTTTGACGTATGCTGTGCGCGTGCACACACACACACACACACACATAATTGTGCCTTCACCAGGTGTGTTTTATACATATTCTTTCACACACATACTATTTTCTCCCTGGGGTCAAAGATGACCACAACAAGACCAATATTCTTCTACTTCTGTATTAATTTAATTTTATTTTAAGTAGGCTCCATGTCCAACAAGGGACTTGAGCTGATGACCCTGAGATTAGGAGTCACATACTCTACCGAATGAGCCAGCCAGGCACCCCAATATTTTTTCACTTCTAAAATGTAATGTGATAGTACTAAATTTCAGTGATAACTTCATGTTTACAACTGGTTTAAGTCTATGTGGTCTGAGCAGTTGTGTAATGTTGTATAAAAAAAACAGCTCGGCCCCAGGGAGAGAAGAAAAAACCAATCAGCAGACAGTTTTCATGGTTTACTCTGGGGTGTGCTCTGCAAAGGGAATGAGTAATGACGATTTTTATTTTGAATTTAAACTAATGTATAAGGAAGGCCTTTTCTTCAGCCAAATGGTTCTTTCATAAGTAGCCATCTTATTTACAGCCACCACTGTAAAAGGGAAAAGAATTATGCCCTAATCTTCTGAAACCTAGAAGTCACAATAACCAATATCTATCATTAGTATTTTCAAGCGTGTCCTGGCTTTGCCCTCACAAAGAGATCCTTCCCTTTAAAAATAGGGAAGTGTTTTGGTGAGCTCTTTTTTTTTTTTTTTTGGATATAGTTCATGTTTTAATTAGAGAGAAAGTAATAGCTTGAGGATTGTAAAGATATATTCTCATCTGAGGATACTCTTGGTACTCACAAGGAAGCTCATTTTGTGAAATTGCCTCAAAAGTTGAGTCAGAGAATCACTGAGTTAGGCCTTTGCTTTGTTGGCTGCTTAAAGAATGTTCTGTTTTCTATTCGTGTTATTACTAATCCTCACTGACTGTTTTTGAAAATATGTTCTTATACCACTTTGTTACTTTATTCATGTCCTTAATTATATCTGGATAGCATCCTGAGTGATCTATTTATTTGTGCCCATTTCGTATTTTAAATTCTATTTTTTTTCTTCTAGGAATATAAATCTAATGTGAGTTTTAAGCAGCTACACAAATTTTGTTTGCATTTGGTGCTAGAAATTTGTTGTGCAAACTAATTTTGCTTAAGTGCCCATGAACTTCTTTATAGTGATAGGGCTTGGCTCTACTACCCTGCATTTGGATTGACTTTTGTAAAATCGCAGTACATGTTCCATCTTCTGAAGTTAGATTACGTGAGGTAGGGACATGCTGATTGTTGTCCTCTGGGCTGGGCTCTCTTTGCAGTTGTGTCCTCTCACCTCCGATGTATGGCCCACCAACATGCCAGGCCTCTCACCTTGGGTCCATTTTATTTTTAAAGATTTTATTTATTTATTTGAGAGAGAGAGAGAGAGAGACAGAGACAGAGACAGAAATAGACCATGAGCAAGATGGGAGGGGACAGAGGGAGAGGGAGAAGCAGACTCCCTGCTGAGCAGGGAGCCTGATGTCAGGGCTCATCCCAGGACCCTGAAATCATGACCTGAGCCAAAGGCAGCTGCATAACTGACTAAGCTACCCAAGCATCCACCCCCCACCCCCCACCCTGAGCCATTTTAAAATAACACGTTATACCTGCTATTACTAATCACTAACCCTTCGCAGTATTTATTATGCATTGGCACTATTCTAGATGCTTTATATCTATTAGCTCATTCATTTACTACATTACTTTCTGACATAGGTTCATCGTCTTTTGCATTTTCCAGATAAGGAAACTGAGTTGTAGGAGTTTAAGGGACTGGTCCAGAGTCCCATATCAGTATAATTTGGATCCTACAAAGGAAGGCTGTCTGAAGTAGGTTGTGCCCTAGGAGCCTGGCCTAGGGAAATGGAACTCCAGGTGGAAGTTTGGAATGAGAATTTAAAGCCTTTTCTTTTTCCCCACCCCAGTATTAACATTACACCTCTTCTCTCATTTACTTCCCATCTTTTTTATCTGGAGGTTATGGCATAACAAGTAAATTTAATAAAGACAGACTTAATGTTACAGATTTTGGTATTAGGTGTAATCGTAGCTCTCCTGCTTACTTCTTACTGGCAATAAGTCCTCTTAGCTCTCTTTGGCTGCTAGATAAAGATATTGCTAGTAACTTTTATTTTTTTATTATTTTTTGAAAGATTTTGTTTATTTAAAAAAAATAAAGATTTTGTTTATTTTTTTTCACGAGAGACACACACAGAGAGAGGCAGAGATATAGGCCGAGGGAGAAGCAGGCTCCCTGCAAGGAGCCTGGTATGGGACTTGATCCCAGGACTCCAGGATCACGACCTGAGCCGAAGGCAGATGCTCATCCACTGAGTGATCCAGGCATCACTGCTAGCAACTTTTAAATGTCAGTCTTACTTAAAAAAATTCTTCCTTATCACGTACCCTGCTGGATCATCATCGCTGTTTCTATTATTGATATTGTCATTAGGAACATTTTGTAAGTTATGAGACCCTTGTAATTATATATTATCTAGATATTACAGCCTTGCCTGGCTTCTGTCATGAATACCATCTTGTTCTATGAAAAGCATGGTAATAGGAAAAGATATGAAATGAAATAGATGTATTTGCTAAGCAGTCACCACATAGTATCTCAAATAATCATTATAGATGATGTGCGTTATCCCACTCAAAAGCTCACAGCAGTTTTAACAGATAGGTATTATTAATGTGTTTTATATCTGGGAAATGATTAGGCTGACTAGCTTGTATGCAGTCCAGCTTCTGTCCATAGCCAGTAAGTGGTGGAGCTTGGGTAGCAGACATCTGATTCCTGCTGGGGCCAGAGTTTCCTGAAACCCACCGCTCTACTGGTTAGCAGGGCCGCATCAGCGCACCAGTGCCAGGTGCAGACTGGCACCCAAACCACTGATTCGTGGTTGGTTCTGGCGCTCTTTTAACACCAGTCTTACTAAAGGATCTGAGTCTCAGCTTTGTTTTGGAGAGACAACTGGAAGAATGTGCCGTTAGTCGTTGGAGGAAAGTATCCAGAAGGATATAGTGAGTGTGAATACATTAGTTTGTTTCTTTGCATGTTCAGTTCTGAAAGCTCATAAGTGAATACTTTTCAGATCATTCTTGTGAATTCTGTATGTGTATCTGGCTATTATCACGTTGTTCAATGCCTGTGAAAAATAAAGCTATACATTCTGCAGTTAGTCTAGGTGTTAGGATCTCTGGACAAGAAAACAGCTTGTTTGTGAATATGCCTGTTAGGGTTATATTTCTTTAACAAGGAAAAGGCACTATGTAAGATAATATCTTCTGAATTTGGTACAGTTTCTCATGTTTCTTGGTAATAATGGTAACAGCACTAAAATCTTGGTCATAAGGGCTTTGCAGACAGTACTTCTTCTAGCCTTTGAGACAACTCTTAAAGGGGCTAGAATTCTTAGCCTCATTTTATAGATGAATCAGTGAAGGTTCAGGAAGGGTGAGAAAATTGCTCAGGTCACCTAGCCGGTAAGTGGTGGAGCTGGGATTTTTGTATCTAAGTAAGTGGCTGACTCCAAAACTTATGAGTCTAACTGCTGTGGTACGTGGCTCTCCGCCACACCGAAGAGCTGCTACATCTGCTCACGAGCGCTGGCATTTCTAGATATCTTGGAATGATAAAAAGATTTGGTTAAATGTTCTATATAATGAACCAGCCCCAGATGTGTATAGGTAGCTGGAAGATCTCTTTTTGCTACAGTACCAACAATTCTGGTAATATATCTTTCTTCCTTTCTCTCTCCCTTCCTCACATATTTATTAAGTATTTACCCTGTGGTAGACATGGTGTCTTGTTAACACCTTGATGAACAAGACTTACTAATTCCTGCTCTCACAGAGTTTATGTGAGTAGGAGAAACTTCCATTACATTCTTAAAAAATATTTTGTATATTCATTGGAGAGAGAGAGAGAGAGCATGAGTGGGGCAGGACAGGTGGCAGGCAGGGAAGAAGGGTAGAGGGAGAAGTAGACTTCCTGCTGATCGGGGAGCCAGACATGGGGTTCGATCCCAGGACCCCAATATCATAACCTGAGGTGAAGGCAGATGCTCAACCAACTGAGCCACGCTTCCATTACATTTTCTAAAATACACTAATCATGATCAATTATAATTATAGTAACTGATTCAGAGTAGTACAGAGAACTATAGGAATAAATTGTAAGTGGTCCTAACTTAAATTTGTGGGAAGGAGAGGGGCAGGGAAGGCTTTCTTGAGGAAATGACATTTAGGATGAAATGCAAAAAATAACAGGAGTTGGCCAGATTTGGGGGAGCAGAAGGAAGTAAAGGATGTAGCAGGTATTTCTGGGCAGAGGACATTACAGCAATTTGAGAAGTTTACCAGGGCACTTAGAGAAAGTTTACCAGGGCAGCTGAAATTTGGTAAGAAGGAAAGTATGGGGGATCAGTCTGGAATGGTTGACAGGGGCTAGGTCATGCAGGACCTCATGGGCCATGGGGAGATTGTAGACTTCAACAAATTCTGAAGCTGTTTTGAGAGCTCAGATGCTCCTCTGTGAAGAAGAGAACCATCTTCAGGAAGTTCACGACTTTGATCTGCAAATAACTGTTCTTTGCTGCTACATGACCAATATATAATTGGAACCTTAATTTGGTCACAACTGGAGCTGTTCTTTGCTACCACATTGTGCTCACAGAGTTAGTTTGTAAAGAGGTAGAAATGTTGGTTGAGGCTACTTGCCTCTTCTGAGATGTTGTATTTTAAAAATGTTTGTAAGAAACAGAAATACCTAGTGGATGAAAATATCTTTCCCCCTGGAAAAACAAGCCATTTCATTCTTCCTATTGCCTTTTTATTGAGCACTGTTGGAAGGTAAATGAAGGCAGGAAATGAGATCTAATCTCCCCTTGTTGGTACTCAGAGGGAAGATTCTCAGAGACAACACATTTCTGAGCCTAAGTAGAGATGAAAATGAGATAAAGCCCAGTGGGTGATTTGAATGTTACAGCAGTAAATTATGGAAGACATATATTTTGTGAGCTAACAATTTCTTTCCTGAAGTTAGGATGGGGAAAAAAAAAAAGAAGAACCTTGGGAAGGGATTCTGTGAGGAGGTATACAGTTAAATTTGTATCTTGTGTTAATGTAATCATGGGTAATTAGGAAGACTGCTTGTTGAACAGATCTGAAGCATGGTGAGGGAGATTGAAGTTTTATATTTCCTTTATATTTTCCTAGATATAAAAACTAAGCTTTTTTATTTTCATGTATAGCCAATATTCACATTTGTGAAACAGATTGGCAGTAGTGCCTAAACAAGAAGGAAAGCTTAAAGAGTATAAAACCTCACCGTGATGTTGATTATACAGTATTGTAGTAAGAGGAAAAAAAGGAAATACAAAAACTTGCGACTCTAGTCCATCAATAAAACCTGAAGTAGTGGTATTAGTGGCCTATTTGCTACTTTATGAAAGCTCAGGGTATGGATTCTAGCATGTCCAGCAGGTGAGGGCTAAGAAATCATACCAAGAGCTGCCCAAGTCAGGCCTGCCAATCAAGCTTTGCTCTTCCCAGCCAACCATGGTGATGACTTGCACCCAAGCAATGTGGGCTGCACTAAACACCCAAGCATTACTGCCATCTGGAGTAGGAAATAGCTTCTAGTAAAAACTCTCAGTGACATATGCCATGCCTAAGTCAAAAGAGTTATTGAGAACCTACATATTTTGCATCTGCAATAATGGAAAAATGTAATGTACTCCCCCCTCCCTTTTTTTGTTCTTTATGGAGCATTTTACTGGAGCCATAACCAAGCAAACACTATACTGTTTTACTGGGAAAGAAATTTAACAGTAATTTTTATTCTAAGGATTGTAGACCCTTTACAGAAACCAATGAAAGTTGTGACATTCTCTTCATAGAGAAATGCAAATGTACATAAATCCAGTATTGTTCATTCACCTTCAAGCAAAGAATTCGATGACTTCCAACCCATGGATTCCAAAACCCTCAGTTAGTACCCTTGGGTTGGAAGGAAGCCTCAGTGATAGCTCTTATGAAGTAAAATGGCTCCATTAGCACTACAAAAAAAAAAAAAATCAAAACTTGGGTCTTTGTTTTTTTTTATTAAAGGTTTCATTTATTTCTTCATGAGAGACACAGAGAGAGAGCATGAGGCAGAGATATAGGCAGAGGAAGAAGCAGGCTCCATGCAGGGAGCCCGATGTAGGACTCGATCCCAGGACTCCAGGATCATGCCCTGAGCTAAAGGCAGACGCCCAACTGCTAAGCCACCCAGGCATCCCAAAACTTGAGTCTTTGAATTTTCAACCATGACTGCTTATGTTTATTTATCCCAGAAACTTGCAGGGGACATGGATTCATTCTTAGAAGGAAAGAACTATAGACTGGGTTCCTAGAAAGAAGAGCAGATGTGCCCAGAAATAAAAAAGCCAGCTATGGCCTGCAGCATTTACTGAGACCAATATATAATTGAAACCCTAATTTGGTCACAACTGGAGTTTATTGTTAATATGGGATTCTGTTTCCTGGAAGTTTATTTCTGCTCCCTCGTAGAGAGACTTCTTTGGGACCAAACCACCGAGAAGCGAGATTTCTTTCCTAGAGGATGTGATTTGGAATCCTCTTAGATATCCCTCTCAGGGGTCAACGTTTGCTGCCCTTGGACTTTACTCACATGTCTCTGTTCTAGCTTCTGTGGATCTAAGGCTCCTGCCCTCCAGAGATTTGTCCTCTTAGTAGGGGAAATATTAAATATACACAAAAGATAAATGTCACTATCAAGTAGTGTAGACACCCCACTTTTAAGTAAATAAAACCATGGGGATTCCTTTTCATAGGAGATACGGAGGCTCAGTTACCTAATGGTAACTGCTGTTGGCCTAGTTTGGAGCAGCACTAGTGTGAATGGACTTTTGTCCTCAGCTCTCTCTACTCATTTTCTCTCAGTGATCCCATGGCCATATTTGACAAATAGATTTGCTAGAAAATGTAAAAGCCCACACTCTGGAGTCATTTTGAAGAAAGAGCTTTAAGTTAAAGGCAGAAGCACTCTTAACTCCCTTTAGAAGAAACCAGCCATAGACCTAACCTGGAGCTCTGAGCCTGGAAGCCTGACTCTCTGCTTAGGGCAGCAGCCTATGAGAAGGAGGGTGCGGGGGCCTGGGGTCGGGGTGGGGAGATGCGTGCTTGATGTGCCAGGAGCCAGGAGATGCACCTGCTCCTGAGGATGGGCCTGTGGTTCTTCCAGGGGCGCCAGGCTCAGGAACACACAGTTCCCATCATAATAATGGGAACATTTGGGGAGAAGTGGGCAGGAATGCAGATGTCTAATGAGATGAGTAGAGCTCAGGCACAGAGATGTCTCATTCAGGACTCTTCCCTTGTAAGCAACGGGAGCTCAACTCTTTCTGGCTGTGGCTTCAACAGAGAGTATACTGGCTGCAGGCTGGATGCAGAGCTTCAAACGATGCCATCAGGTCTCTTGGTCTCTGCCCCTCTCCTCCTTCTTATCTTTCCTCAGAATTGCTTGGCTCTGGGCTTTTTCCCTCTCAGGTAGTTTCTTTCTACCTATTGGCCTCCAGCAGCCCTTTATACACAGTTCTTTGGAGTGAGTCTCACTGGAATGATTGGGCTCTTGCTCTACACACTGTGGCCAGGAGATGAGGTGCTTAGCCAGGTCATGTGTGTAGCACAAAGCCCTGGAGTGAGGGGAATCCAACCTGCACCATGGAGACTGAGGGTGGGAGAGAGGCAGGTCCTTAAAGGCTGATCAGATTGCTCTGGGCACTTTCTGAGGTGGCATGTGGCCTTTGTCAGCTTCCACCATGGCATGCGGTGGCCAGAGGCAGAAACTGCAGAAGGTGATGGCACAGCCCATCAGCCTCATCTTCAGATACTTGCAAAATAGATCTCGGATTCAGGTGTGGCTTTATGAGCAAGTGAACATGCAGTTGGAGGGCCGTGTCATTGGTTTTGATAAGAGTATGTGAACCTTATATTAAACAACACGGAAGAGAGTCATTCTAAGACAAAGTCAAGAAAGCACCTGGGTCAGGTCATGCTGAAAAGAGAGAATATTGTCCTGCTCCAAAGTGTCTCCGACCAGAAGTGATCCATGAAGTGAGAAATTCTTGAGAAAGCCATGTAGTTTGTTTTTTTAGATGTCCTTTGTTTGGGAGTGTACTTCTAAAACATTTGTTCGTATTGTTTTGATTACCTTTATGTTATTACCAGATGACAATAAATGCTGCGGGATTGTTTTTATTAAAAAAGATATTGCTATGGACAGGCAAAAATTTCCCATGTACACTTGGGGTTCTGTCAATAATCAGCAGTTGGGAAGATGAATGATCAGGCGTGTGGAACATTGATCTGTGAGCTGCTGGACCTAACTACTGGCCTGGGGCACAGGGCTCACACCAGCCCTGCAGCGGGAGACTTTCTCCTGTGTTTTTTATTCTATACACTGTGCTCATTTTACATTAAAAAGTACATCAGATTTTTTTTTAATTTATTTATTCATGAAAGACGCAAAGAGAGAGAAAGAGGCAGAGACACAGGCAGAGGGAGAAGCAGGCTCCATGCAGGGAACCCAATGTGGGACTCGATCCTGGGGCTCCAGGATCACACCCCGGGTTGAAGGCAGGCTCTAAACCACTGAGCCACCCAGGGATCCCCCATCAGATTCCTTTTTTAATGCCTTGCTATACTGTTGGAAAGCTGTAGTAATGAGATGAATGGGTTTAAAGTCAGTTTTGGTACAGATGATAACACTTGCATTAACTTAAAGACTCTCTCATTAATTGAGGCCTAAAATGTTGGAAAAGAACCTATAAACCATACTTTACATAGATAGATGCTGATGCATGGGGGATAAATACACTGAAGAAGTTAAGATGCTGTCTTCTCCTTTTAGAGAGTCTAGCGTAACAGCAGGTCCTGATTCACACCCCACTCAGTAGCAGTTGCATTTATATAAATATGCTATAGTAGTATCCATCCATTGCTGCCTCAGTTTCTCTGTTGTCCCTACTGTCACACTCTGGAAAAAAATTTGCCTTTAGAGGATCCCTGGTTTCAGTAAAAGGAAGAGAAGGAAGTGCAAAGGAAGACTGGCCTAGGCGAACTGCCCACCCCCAGGTGACGACTGGTTGACTTTGGCATGGTGGAGACAGGATGAGGCCGACCGTCTTCTAGCGCTCACTAAGATGCTAGTCTCTCCAAACCCCACGGTTGTCTTTTGTAAAACTAGAGGAATAGCACACTTACCCGAACGTGTTCTTAAGAGGGTCTAGTGAAGCAGCATGAGTTTCTGGCATGTGTTCAATGCTCAATACATATTCATTATTCTCCTATGATGCCCGCCCCCCCCCCCGCCCCCCCCCGCCCCGCAACATCACTGTTAATGGGCTGTTATTCTCAACCCTTGGCTTAACAAGTGTTTTCTCTAAAAGTTACACTCTTGTCTTTTAGAGCTTTAAGGACTCATCATTCATACTTGAGCATGAATTCATTCAGTTAGATTCTTTCCTCCTAATTCCTAGATAAAAAAAACTAAATTTTGAAGGGATGGGTCAAGTTGACTGGATGGGAATGAATGAGCTGTAGAATTTGTGGCAGTGACCTGGGCCTGAGGGGGCGCTGCAGGACTTAGTAGTTGGCGGGCATGCTAGGAGGCTGGAATATGGTAGAGCTTTGAGAAGGGGTGTGTGGGGAAGGGAGAATGCTCTCTGAAGGCTCTCTTTGGTCCAAAACTTGGCTGCAGCAGGACTCTGGATCTGGCAAAGGAGGGAGACAGTACCATGCTCTCCTTCCTGTTGCTCATAACTTCTTGCCCCCAGACCTTGGGCTGGAGCTGCTAGTACTGTGTCAGGAGGTCTCATCTGGAAACCAGCCCCGTTTGTGACATTGCTTCCCTGGGCAAATGAAGTCTGTAAACAGCTTTCTGGAAGCTCACCAATTCAGGAAACCAGGGGCTGCCTGCACTTTACAGATAATATTTTTGTAATGATTAGCCTTCCTACACTTGAACGCTTTTCTTCACCACAGCCCAAGTGGAGTGTCTCCGAAAGGGTCACTTTTAGTGACTTCCTCTGCATAATATATGCCTTGTACATAGTAGATACCCTACCAGTGTGAAATCAAATTTCATAATTAGTAAATAATTTTACTACTAATTGAAAAAAAACTTAATTTTTGAATTACCAGGAATGATTAGGGGTAGATGTTATGGTATGACATAAATGAACTTTATCTTTCAGTTTTCTGATATTTATTGAATAGCTTTGGTCGTTTATTAAAAGAATATCTCAAGGAGCTCTTTAGATGTAAGTTTTTAAAAAATCATTCAACGCATCTTTATCAATTTCTTAGTATTTGTGCCACAGTGAACTTTTTCAAATAAAATATTTCATAAGTCCAAAGCCCTGTTTTTTTTTTTTTAAAGATTTTATTTATTTATTCACAAGAGACACACAGAGAGAGAAAGAGGCAAAGACACAGGCAGAGGGAGAAGCAGGCTCCATGCAGGGAGCCCGAAGTGGGACTCGATCCCGGGTCTCCAGGATCAGGCCCTGGGATGAAGGTGGCACTAAACCGCTGAGCCACCAAAGCCCTGTTTTTTATTTTATTTTATTTTATTTTATTTTATTTTATTTTATTTTATTTTATTTATTTATTTTATTTTATTTATTTTATTATTTTATTATTTTTTTAAAGATTTATTTTTATTTATTTATGATAGATTTATGATATTTTATTTTATTTTATTTATTTTATTTTATTATTTTTTTAAAGATTTATTTTTATTTATTTATGATAGACATAGAGAGAGAGGCAGAGACACAGGCAGAGGGAGAAGCAGGCTCCATGCTGGGAGCCCGACACAGGACTCGATCCCGGGACTCCAGGATCGCACCCTGGGCCAAAGGCATGTGCAAAACCGCTGAGCCACCCAGGGATCCCCTAAGGCCTGTTTTTAAAGAAAGGATTTAGTTAACATGTTTTAAATTGTCAGACTCAGAACAATTACATAAAGTCTGAAAAAAACAGATGAACCCAACATAAGAGTTAAATGCAGGGTGCCTGGGTGGCTCAGTCCATTAAGCCTCTGCCTTGGCTTGGGTTGTGATCCCAAAGTCCCGGGATCGAGTCCCACATTGGGCTCCTTGCTAAGCAGGGAAGTCTGCTTCTCCCTCTCCCTCTGCTCCTTCTTTCTTTTTGACCAACTCTCTCAAATAAATAAAATCATAAAAAACAAAGAAAGAAAGTTAAATGCAAACTTTTGTTTACAAAACCGTAAGTTTTTTGAGTCAGGCTACCTCTTACTCTCCTGAGAATATCCCACATTGCTACAACTATTACAGGGATATATTTTTCAAGGTTTAGTAGGCAGAAATAATCAATTTCTCAAATACAGATTTAGAATGTGATTCCTAATACTTTCTTTGCTCATAGTGCTCCACATAGTCCTCCCTTGGGTCTTTTGCTGAGAACCGATTTAGGCACCTTCATCTCATTGTTGGTCCTTTCATATTATTTATATTTTTATTTTTGTGTGTCATTTCCTTTCTCTTCCTAAAAGTGGGTGTAATGCCTAAGAATAGTGGTGCTTTTGGTATCCTCTGAAGGTATTTTCAGAGTTCCTACCCAGACACTGTGCTGGGAG
The DNA here is from genome assembly GCF_003254725.2 of Canis lupus dingo. Taxonomy (NCBI): domain Eukaryota; kingdom Metazoa; phylum Chordata; class Mammalia; order Carnivora; family Canidae; genus Canis; species Canis lupus. Next base: position 14,161,996 of record NC_064245.1, read on the forward strand.
GAGAGCAGTATGTAGGAGTGCCCATTTTCCTTCGCCATCTCACAACAGAAATGAACTACAAGCTCTCAGATGTCTCCTTGATTTAAAAAATGCCTGTGGTGGTCTGTTGATTTCTTTTTCAAGAGGTTGGTCCTCTTAAGACCTACTGGCAAGAGTAAATGAGCAGGTGAAGCCTAAGTGAGAACAGAGGCATCGTGGAAACTTTGGTGCTCCCGACAGACCCCTTCCTGTAGTGATGTGCCCTTCCTCCCAACCCTGGGGCTCTAGGCTATGATGGCCTCACAGCTGAGCCCCTCCCCGGGCATTGCCCTTGGCTATGGGAAACCACCTCTCCCAAGGTTGGTGCCCACCAAGGGGCTGCTCAGAGCCAATGCCTGCTTGATGAGAAGTTATAAAGGCCCACATCTTGCCTTCATTGGGGCATCTCTGCAGTCCAGGCTCCAGGCTCCCTGTGGGATCTGTTTCAACTCCATTGAAACCACTTTGTAGGTCTCCTTCTCCTTCCCAACCCTGCCCCTCTCAAGTCTTTACAAGTGCAGTTTGGGGACACCATGTTTACTTCCAAAAACCATTTGTGTGCAGCTCTTCATCACCGAGAACATTTCTAAGAAATTCATTCTAACAGACACCATTGTTGAATTTCTTGAAGAGATCTCTTAAGTTTTAGGAGGAAACAATTAGATGTCATGGAAACAGTGGCAATGGTTTTGAAGAGTTTGGTGATACATGGGCATTTTGAAGACAATCAGGGGAAGTTTTGCTGATGTGGTTACACCCAAACTTAAAATAACATTTACTGGAGGTGAAGAAACAAAGAAGCGCCAGAGGGCACGGGCATTAGGTGGCACCAGAGGGCAGTGAAGTTAAAAGGAGATAGAAAAATACTATAAGAAATCATTTATTATAGAGTAAAAATTTTAAGTTTTTAAATAAGTATTTATAAAAATATCCCCAAATGCTAATGTGGGAGGAATCTTTTTTAGCTACAGAATCACATTATGGCCTGGAGATTCAAATGTTGTGAAAAATTAGTTTAAAAGCGCCTACCACTTACTATTCATATACTATCTCACTGCAAAGATCAGGAAATGATCTTCAGCTGTCAAATGAAGAATTCTGTAAATTAGGCATTCTTTTATTATTTGTCAGGATATAAGGTCTTAAGGGGGTTAAACGTCTTTCCTAATAGTATATTTGCCTGGAGGAGAGCAGCTACACAAGTGTTAATTGAATGAATGCAAGAATCAGTGGATAAGGCTGGGAGTTGAATGCAAATTCAGGATTATTTATTTGTTTATTTTTACTGTTAAGAGGAATGGAACTTACATCAGAAAAGTTGCACAATCTAATAGGACTTTGAGTACTTTTGGTTATTATCACATTTACATAAATGTGCCATTTTGACTTTTTAAAAACATTGAATGAACTTCTAGGAATCTGTTGCTAGGACATAAACAAAGGTTTGAGCCAAATATCCATGTAGGTATTTGTTCATCACTCTGTTACTTTTAACATCACTCTGTTACTTTTAAATTGGAAATGTCCCAAATATTCAATAATAGGGAAATGCTTAAAGAATTTAATAAACTCTCCAGCTTTTTATGTGATATTTTAAAATATTTTCAGAAATATTTATTGATACACATCTTAAATAAACTTTATTTTTAGAACAATTTTGTAATTACTGAAAAATTACAACTATGGTACAGCAAATTCCCATATATTCAGTACTCAGTTTCCCCTATTATTAACATTCATCATTACTAATGGTACATTTGTTGCAGTTAATGAATTGACATTATTTTTAACTTAAAGTCCATACTTCATTCAGATCACCTTAGGTTTTACCTAATGTCATTTGTCTGTTCCAGGATCCCATCCAATATACCAATTATATTTTGTCATGTTTCCTTAAACTCCTATTGGCTATGACAGTTTTTCAGATATTCCTTATTTTTGATGACCTTGATAGGCTTGAGTATGGTCAGATACTTTGTAGAATATTTCTCAATTGGGATTTGTCTGATGTTTTTCTCATTATTAGACTGGGGTTATGGAGTTTGGGAAGAAAGACCACAGAAGTAGAGTGCCATTCTCATCAAATCTTATCCAGGATGTGTACTATCCACTTGACTTATTATGGTCATTGTGAACCTTGATTGTTTGCCTGAGGTAGTGCTTAACTTCTGTTAAGTTATTCCTCCCTATGCACTTCCCATACTGTATTCCTTGGAAGGAAGTCACTATACACAGCTTACACTTAGGGAGTGGGAAGTTATGTTCCATTTCTGGGAGGCTGAAGTATTGATATAAATTGTTGAAATTCAGCAGAAGAGATTTTTTTAGTCTCCTCATTATTTATTTATTAAATCATTGATTTATAACAGTATGGACTCATGGATATTCATTTTATAGTCTGAGTTATAACCAGCACTAATTCATTTACTTTTTTTTTGCTCAGATTGTTCTAGCTTTGGCTGTTGAGAGCTCTTTCAGTTGGACCTTGTGTCCCTTTGGCTTACTTCCATCTTTGTATGTGTATTTATTTTCTTCAGTATTTCCTTTCTTTCTTACTATAAGACACTCAAGGCTCATCTGTTCTGTTTCCTGCCCTAGTCCTAGAATTAACCATTTCCTGAAGAATCTGTAGTTCCTTTTATTGGAGAATGATATTAGAAACCAAGATCGGGATACAAGATGTACTCATTGCTATTCAGAAGCATCTTTAATGGCAAAGGACAGTGTTTATTATAATCTGAAATGTTAAAAACACATAAAGTTGGATAAGCAGTGATATCAATTGTGTATATGTATAAGCTATAAATACAAGTTTGTAGAAAAGTAAAAATACCAATATAGCCACAATTCATTATCAAAGGATTATAATATTTTTATACTTTTCTTCCCCCTTCTTCATCCCAGTTCTGGATCATGAATCATATCTGGCAGTTACAAGAAAGAAACAGTAGCTAGTGTTTTTTTTTTTTAACATTAAAATTATTTTTTTAAAGTAAAATGAGACACAGGGCACCTGAGTGGCTCAGTCAGTTAGGCATCTGCCTCTTGGTTTTGGCTTAAGTCATGATCTCAGGGTTGTGAGATCGAGCCCCACACACATCTGGCTTCACACTGAGCGTGGACCCTGTTTAAATTTCTCGTTTTCTCTCTCTCTCCATCTCCCTCTTTTTCTTTCTCAAATAAATAAATAGCAAAATGAGGCAGATCTTGTTAATGTTGCACATCTCAGACTGTATTTTACTAATCATTAAGCAACATTCTCAAGGTGTATACCATGAATTGAATCAGAAGCTGTTATCAATATCTGTTTTGAGGACAATTTGAGGACAGTTAATGTAACGAGGGAAATTTCCCAGCAACCAGAGTGTGGTTGCCAGTATTAAAATGACTCATGAATGTTTTTCTTATGCCAGGGTTTCTTAAACTTCCGTAGTTCATAGGTCCCCCCATACCTACCCACCACTGTACAAAATGTGTTCAATCATTTTCCCTAAGTTGATTCTTTTTAAACTCAAGATATCCTTAAGAAAATTTTTTTCACTACCCAAAAGTAAAAATCTCCTATCTTGAATAGAACATGAACAGAACACAAAATACATCAGAACATAACAATGTTCCTGAAGTTAAAAATAAAGTGAAGATTGTGCTGATGTAAAGTCAGCACGTAAAAACACGGCCGAAAAGTTCTTCATGGTCTTGGCCCCTACTTCAGCACCTCATCTTGCTTTTTCTCACTCCCTCCAACTCAGTCACACTTATCTTCATTTAGAGCCTTTTATTGATCCCAACCTTCCTCCCTCCCCGTTATGCTGTTTCTTCTTCCTGGAACATTTAGTTCATGTCTGCTCATTTGCTAGGGATCAGCTCCTCCTCAGGGAAGCGGTTCTCTGTCTTCCTGACTCAATCAAATCCCCAGGTATAGTTCTTTCCTTTACAGACTCTGCTTTGTAGCACTGTTCCTAGTGGGGATGTTGTAATAGGGAGTTCATTTGAGTGTCTGTCTTTTTAATTTCCTCCATGAGGGTATGAATCTGGACACACTGTTGTAATCCAAGCACATTGGATAGTGCCTGGCCTATAACAGAAACTCATTAAATACTGAAATGTATGAATAAATGAATAAATATAACATTCCCTAGGTGTTTGACATGATTAGTGAATTCCAAATATTCCTGTGCGTGTAGTATTTTTTTTTCCCTCTTCTTAATTTGTTTTTTTCACAGGTCATGTTGAATTTGACTAATAATGGGGGATAGGGAATAAACACCAACTAGCTTTTTGTGCCCCTGAGAAGGATTTTGAGGTTCAAGCCTTGTCCTTCTCACTACTCATCTCAGACTCCTGCTGGCTGTTTGACAGCTGGCATCCAACTGGGTATAGCAATGGGAGGTGGCTTGGAAGAGAGAAGCCAGAGTATTTCTCCTGATACCTCCATGCCTCTTTTGGAGGCTCTGGCCAGGGTACTATATCTTCTATGCCTCCAGGCCCCCCACTCCCAACTCCTTCCAGGATGGTACCTGCTTCACTGGGGACGGTTGGGCCCAGTCTCCTCGTCCTTTTGCCCATCCCTCCTGAGGGTGACAGTAACTGCCTGCTTTTGCCAAACTTGGGATGGCCTTGTGGTCCTCTGGCTTCTTAGCTCTTCCACCATCTGTGCAGCCTGCGCCCCACATTATACTCCCTTTGCTTCAAATACTCAGAGTGGTGTGTATTTTCCTTACTGGACCCTGACTAACATAACTTCAGAAATCAGGCTAAAAAGAGAAGGAGGAAACACATAAGCCTGTACCCCACTAACTATGATTGTAATAAAGTGATTTCTTTAGTAAAATAAATACATAAATAAATTCCTTTGAAACAGTCTTTCACCCTCTTTCACTATCAAATCATAGGAGTCAGTATGGCCCACAGCCTAATATATAGACCAGTATGGTTGTGCTGGGAATGGTCTACTGGCAGATGGGCCCTAGACCAGCCCAGATGTGGGGTCATGTCCTATTGCTGGGTGCACTCCAGGATAGTTTCCTGACACTTTGCTCTCATTTATTATTATTCAAAATAAACCTTTATTTATTTTCCTTCTCTATCTCTTCATTTCTTCTTTCTATTCTTTCCTTCCTCCTCTCTTTCATACTTCTTCTCTTTTTTTTTTTAAAGATTTTATTTATTCATGAGAGACACACAGAGAGGCAGAGACACAGGCAGAAGGAGAAGCAGGCTTCATGCAAAGAGCCCGAGGCGGGACTCGATACTGGGACCCCAGGATCACACCCTGGGCCGAAGGCAGATGCCCAACCACTGAGCCACACAGGTGTCCCTCATCCTTCTTTTTTGAGAGATATTTTAGATGTAAGGCAACTCAAACTAGAGTTCTGCCCATTTAAATACCATGATGTGGATTTTTACTAAAAGAGTTCTATGAGTACAGTATTTATCCCTTTATTTAAGAGCGTATGATGCTCCTGATTAGCCATTGATGCTCTAAGCTACAGATGAACCACCTTCCCTTGTACTGGATTATGGCTAAACTTCCTCCTGCTTCAGTGTCAGGATGCACACACACATTGCCTAGGAAGGGCAGTGACTCACTGATACTGGGGGAAGAATTGTTGAGAAGTTCTGGAGCCTGGTCCTTAGAGGCAGGCTGCATTTGGATGCTAAGGGAATTAGCCTGTCTTTAATTCCTGGTTCTCCGACCCTCTGCTTTATATGTAATATTTAACCTTTTTCTCTGTGCTTCTGTTTAAAATAGGAACCATGAATCACAACCCTCTAAATTTATCTTTTCTGGGAAAAGGGTTAACAGTAGCTCTTCTTAGTATCCTTAGTGTAATTTTCTAGCTTGGGGCTCCAGGACCTATAACTTTCCCATTATTCACAGGGCTGGGTGTGGGATCAGTGAGTGGGCAGGAACTATCCTGGCTTGGCAGTGTCGCTCAGTTATTATCTCTCTGCTCTGAGTAGAAAGCGTTTAGTTTTTATTTCCTTCCCAGCCCTAGTATATGGTCAGGAAATGAAAGAATGAAAAGTAACAAGGACCACTACTCTATTCTTTAAGTTATCCAAATCCTATCATTCTTTAAAATTGAGGGAACTTCTAATATCCTAAAATGTCACTGGCTATTTCCATTTAACCGTGTAGCTCTCCATCATTAGTCAAAGACTGGCTGTTTGCCAGGCACTGTGCTAGTGCTGGAAATCCAGACAGTGGAGTCAGACATGGTTACCACTCTGGAGTTGACAGCATATAAAGTTATTTGCTCACTTTTGGAAAGCTCTTATTAGGAACAAAAATGTTTAATTCCTGTAATCTCCTGCAACCTGTACAGGTTTGGCATATAACATTGGCTTCAAATTTTCATGATTATGCCTATATTAAGAAATAGATTTTACAGCAGACTCTGTACACACACCCATGTATGCATGCATAGTTTAAAATTCAAGAAACTTAGTAAGACAACTTCTGATACTTTCCATTCCAATCTATTTTTTAAAATAGATTTGTCGGGTTTGGCCATTTTATTGATTTCATGACTCACTGATGAGTTGTGACCTACAATTTGGAAAAGACTGATATCAATATAATTTGGAATTGTTGTACAAATTAGTGTAACAGTGCTCTCCAAAGATGACTAATTGGCTTGGCTAAATCAGAGCTGAGAGCACACATTCTGGAGTTTTCTCTCCTGCTTCTAAATTTGAATAGCACTTATATAGATAATTAATTTGGCAATTAATATATGCACTGGCCTTTGAAACATATTTTTCTATTGTATAATTAAATTTTTTTTATTATTACTTTTTTTCTTACTACATTTTAAGCATCTCAATAGTTTCCATGCCTGTATTTCATTATAGCCCCACGTGATTCACCATAACTCATCTAGAAGAGTCCATGTTAATTTTATTTGAGATTAGATATGGAAAGACATTATTGTAGATGATGAGAAAGGACAACAGGCTTTATTAACAATCAAACTTGAAGTTAAAATATAAGCTCTGGAGCTAGTCTTTGTGGGTTGGAATTCTGGCTTCACCATTTACTAACTGTGTGGTTATGAATGAAATGCTTCAATAGTTTATGGTTTGGGAGACAAGTTATTCACATTTTTATTGACTGAATTTTTAGCAGGTGTAATAAACTTGTCTAGCGAGTTAAAAAATCTAGGAATTTATTGCTGATGCAATAAAAAGTTAATATAATAATAGATATTTTATGGCCCAGACTACAAGTATGTTTAGCAATTATGAAAATTGCAAACTAAACAATAGACTGTTTGCTCTTAGGAGATTGGATTATGCTTTCAAATGAGCAAATTTACAATTCAGTCCCCACCACAGTGTTTCATATGCAATGAAATGAAATGTCTTCTTTTCAGAGCCTTTAATAGTCCTGTCTTTGCATGTTAGTTTAGATTTACACACTTATTTTCTTAGTACTTGTACCTTTATTTTATTCTAATAATGTGTCCTGTGATTATAAAAGGATATATGTCCATTTGGCCTATTCTTTAGTAATTCTTTTCATGAATTTTCATTGGGAAAAAGCAAAGACAGAGATTCACTGTGGAAGGTTAATATGAGGTGGGTACTTAATACATCATCTGTGTTTGGAGTACATTGTTTAATTGCACCTTGGTTCATTTTCTATTAAATGTGAACTAGTGCGTGTCATACACTATCCCTTCTTCTTATTTTGAATACTGTTAAACTTACTGTGGTCAGTGGGAACTTCTTAAATTATGCCAGGGGAGCACTTATCCCATCCTCTGGTAATGTCCTTATACTTGCACATAAAAATTCCTGTAAAGTCTATGAATACAAAATGGGTATTTTAGAAATAAGCCTTTATTTCTAAAAAAGACAGTGATTTTTATATAGATAAAATTTAAAAAATTTTATAGGTGAAATTTTATAGATGAAATTTTAAATTTATAGAATTTACAGATGAAATTTAAAAAATCATCTCATGTGTTCTCACCCCTTCATCTCTTGTATATTCTTCTAGTTGCCTTATAACCTGCCATATCTATTGTATTAGCTGGTGATTTTCATTTTCCAAACATACCAAATATTCTTTCCTTAAATGACTTGAATGATTTATACCTTATTGGCACTTGATAAAAAACTATTGGTATTTTTTGCAACAGTCATCTAGAAGATACATAAAATGACCTATTTTTCTGTTCTGCCAAGGTTGTTAATGCATTATTAAATGGGCAGATTGCCAAGTTATTGATAGACTTGAACTGCATTTGCTGCAGTGTTTTTAATCTTTGAGAATTAATCTACTGACAGTATGGGGTCCAATATTATTTTAGTTGTTCCTCATGTCTATTATCTGTGAAACTAAAGGCAGAAAAAAGTGAGGATTAGGACTGTGATTATATATGTGGGAAAAATAGGAACAGAGTTCCTACAAAATAAAAATACAGTAGTGCAGATCCTAGTCCCAGATTGTGTAGGTTCAGGTCCCAATTACAATATTTGTGAAAGGGCAAATGCAAATGATAAATTAGAGTCTTAATTATCCTTTAAAGTAAGAGATGAGACTTCAAGCTCCTGCCTTTTCTTAGAGTATTTAGTTTAGAAAACTTAAAATTTTAAGTTCTCTGTCCCTTTGAAATGTGTGCAAATCTTTTAAAATGCCAGGTAAAACTTCTCCCTTGAAGACCCAGGTATATCTTTCTCAAGGACCTGTGAACCATCTTTGAAATGTAAATTTCAGGGAGGATAGCACCCTCATCTCCCAGTTTCTGTGGGAGAAGAGGAGCCTAACTTTGGTAGGTGTCTAGTCCTCTATCTTCTGTCATAAAGATGTGAGAAGTATATTCTTCCTTTGGATAAAGCCAATTAGCACAGCTGATACTTGAATTACTAGGTGAGTTTAGGATGAATGTCAAGTGACAAATGGTGGTGCGTCAAATTCTCTAATCTTGGGACGCCTGGGTGGCTCAGCGGTTGAGCACTTGCCTTCCGCCCAGGGCATGATCCTGGAGTTGCAGGATTGAGTCCCTCATTGGGCTCCCTGCATGTGGAAGGGAGCCCAATGCTTCTCTCTCTGTCTGTGTCTCTGCCTCTCTCTGTCTCTCTCTTTGTGTCTCTCATGAATACATAAATAAAATCTTAAAAAAAAAAAAAAAGTTCTCTAGCCTGAGGACCAGTTCGTCATGGGTTGTATCTGCTTTGCTAGATAAAAAGGTGGGATTTCTTCCTGTCTTTGCAATCTCTTAGGGAAATTATTGTGGCACACATAACATTCTGGTTTGATGCTTCTTCAGTAATAATTTAGAATAATATTTTTTCTCTTTCCCTTCATCCTTTGTGGAGAGGTTTTTCTATGTTGGCAGGAGATTTTGTTTTGAATTACATTTCCCCAGCACTTACTAGATATGTAATTTGAAGCAAGTTTCTGAATCTCCATGTATCTTATCTATTTCCTATACTTTCCTTATCTGTTAATTGTAGATAATAGTAGTATTTTTTACTACTGTTTTTATTAGGCATGTTGTAAAATTAAATATAAAATGACTAAATATATGTAAAGTAGTTAGAACAGAGCCAGTAGTAGTAGGTACTGTATGAGTATTAATTATTGTTATTACCCTAAGTAGAAATTAAATGCTCACTAATGTTATTTTAAAAAGAAGTTTTGGCTTTACTAAATTCTGGTTCCTATTCAATACAGTGTATTTCCAGAAGAATTTCAATGAAAAGACCATTAAACTAAGAAATTCACAGTAAGACTTAAAGTCTCATCCCAAATTTCACCACCCACATGGAAATTGTGGAGTTAAATACTGTTCGTGAATTGAAAAATCTGTAAAATATTACTCTTCTAGTGATAAGTCATGGACTCAAAATCTTTACCACAAAGGCTTTCTTGACCTTTGTCCACTTCTTCAACCTGAGCCTCCTACCATTCTTTCCCTTGGTAACTAGAAAGTAATCATACTGACATTCTTTAGTTTCCTCTAACAGCCAAATCTGTTCTCACCTCAGGGTCTTTGCACTTGCTCTTTCCTGTGTTTGGAAAGCTCTTCTTTCACATTTTTGCATTGCTGGCTACTTCTCATTATTTTCTCACTTGACCCTGTTTTGTTTTATAGCAATCGTCACTATCTGAAATTCTTTCCTGTATTTGCTAAATCTATGATTATGAATATGTAAGCTTCCTGAGAACAGGAGCCTTATTTGCTGAATAGTACAATGCCTTGAACATAGTAATGTCTCAGTAAGTATTGAATGAATTAGTGGATGAATAAAATAAACTATCCTTATCAACTGATCCTTCACTGATTTAACAGATATTTGTTGAGAACCTCATCCTCTACATACTGAGGGAGATTCAACATTGTCCATGCAATTTTCACTATTTATTGGTGACGTTAAGATGTATATCATAGAACTTTAAAAATAAAACCATTGAACTATACACCTATAAGGAAAAAGTGGGAAATGAAAATATGAAAAGGAAAGATCTGTGTGATAAGCATATGCTAGCACAAAATTTCACATTTATGTGTTGTTACATTTTTATAGAAGAAGAAAAGGCCTTAAGAAGTTAAGTAATTGTGAATAGATGGGTCAAAATTCAAACTTGTATTGGTCAGACTCAAAATATTATTTTCTTTCCGTTTAAAAAAAAATCACTTATTTATTTGAGAGAGCACAGGAGCAAGGGGAGAAGCAGACTCCCTGCTGAGCACAGAGACCAACATGGAGCTCCATTCCAGGATCCTGGGATCATGGCCTGAACTGAAGGCAGATGCTTAACCAACTGAACCACCCAGGGACCCTGTTTCCTTTCCATTTCACTAAAAATGAAAACCCTCTCCTACGTCAAAAACTTTGAAGTGTCTGAGATTTTATTGTTCTTGCAAGTTAGCAAGTTAGTTGCCATAGTTTCATGGATACTGACAGAAGACATTAGAACCCTGGGGCAGAGCCAAAGGAGTTAATGACTTATGACATAGAAGATGAACTTTTTTTGTTTCTGTTTTCTATTGCTTTTCACAGTGTTCTTAACAAGAAATATTAGGCCCTTTGTGGTGTGAGCCCCACAAATCTCATCTCTCAACACTTTCTTAGTCAAACTATGCTCTGTCTCCAGGTTCCATACTTACTCAGTGTGAATGATCTCTTTTACTATTCTGGAGCATGCTTTTTAATCCTAAAGCATGGAATCTCAACTGAATGCCTAAAGTTTTCAGCAAGATCTCTTCATTCTGGTTGCACCAGAACTCCATCTTCCATCCCCATGCACCTTTGTAGAACCTTGTTTAGCTCTCACCTTCGTATCAGATGATGTCTGCTAGGCCTTCTTATTTGTACCAAGGACTCATTATAAATCCCCTTAATGATTTCCAGTTTGCTCTCTTCCCACCCCCTGAAACTTGGCATTCTATTCTCCCGGCCTTATTGGCATACTGAGATCTCTGCTCCACTTGGTATGTCTTTTCCTGTCCTGTCCCAGTAAAGGTCAATCCTGGACTAAGTTAAGTTTCTCTTCTTTCCAGAAGCATATCTGTATGCTACTTGTTCTTTTCCGTTCAAAAATAATGCCGTCTTATATTTTCCCATTTTATAGCTGTCCCTCCATTTCTGCTTTAAACCAGTCCCATCTTTTCTTATCATAAGAGATTTTCCAAGAGTTTCATTTATCTATTGCTTTCACAGTCCCTCATTACTACATCATCAAGAGGAACATGTTTAATAAAATGAAATTTCCCTTGTTAGGGGAATCAGGGTCCTCATTTCACATATGTGTATCTCCTTCTGAGAGCTGGGATTCATCTTATTTATTGATTGATTTATTTATACATACTCAATAGCCATAGTTGTACTTATTTCCATTTCAGTAAGGTATTTTTTTTTAGGTTTTATCTTGCCCTTTCTTTTGGAACATCTTCCTCTATTTTTTTCATTTTGCTTGACTCTCTGTGTTAGTTTCTATGCATTAGATGAACAGTCACTATCTCAGTCTTGAAGGAGTGGCCTCATGTAGGAGATGGAACCTCATCATTCAACTTTGCTCTAGATCTTGGTTGTCTTTTAAACCTTTGTGGTTATTCAAGCAGCTCATTTTATTTTTTTGTAGCTCCCAGTAGTTGAGGATGCCATGTTCATTCCCCAAAGGGGAAGATTTCAGTCAGCACATAAATTCAGATTAATTGGCAGCCAGACTCTCAAGCAGTAACTTTTAAGTATGCAAATATACTGTGGGATGAAAAGTGTAAACCCCACTGGCCACAAGTACAAGGCAATCTGGAGCTGTCTCCCAGGTAGTGTTCACAAAAACTGGGGCTCCAGATGAGTGTTATAAGCTCTTTCCTGAGAGATACTGGCAAACTGTAGTGAGGCAGCAGTGGGGGGAAAGTGTAGAGATATAGTGCCTGCCAGAGGAGAAAAAAGAAATAAAAGTGGGGAAAAGCTTAGAGTTTTGTTTTGTTTTGTTTTTGTTGTTGTTGTATTTTTAAAGATAGTATCCACTGGCTGGAATAAGACAGAAAGAGTGAAAAGATGGCACCCACCAGTCTCTGCCCCAGAAGACACCCCAGCGGGCCCACCAAATGTGTGTCAAATCAGATGCTTGTCCCTCAGGCTGACGTTCCAAGACAAGTAGCTGGAACAGTTGTTCCCACACAAAGTCCAGACACTGATTATTATTATTTTCATGCTGTGCCCTGAGGTGGGTGAGTCCAATTCTGCAAGCCCCACAAGAGCCATTGCTCAGTTTGCTTCTTGTAGATGTGAGCCCTGTTGGTTTTCAAAGATAGATGTTTTGGAGGCTCATTTCTTGGGTGCAGGTCTTAAAAATTGCGGCACCCAAGGTGGGGTTCAAACTCTTTGTTCCTTAGGGAAAAGCCTGGGGTTTTGAGTTCCCTCTGGATTATGGCTCAGTGCACCAGAGGTGAGGTTTATGGATTGTGTCCCACCATTTCCTACTGTTTTGTTGTGTGCTTTCTCTGCCTCATCCAACACATAGGAATTGCTCAGCCAATTCTGTCCCCCCCCCCCCAGAGGATGTTGTTCTGTATGTAGCTATAGATTCTGTGTATTTGTTGGTAGTGGGGAACAGGTGAGTTCAGGATCCTCTTCCATTGCCATTTTGAACTGGAGCCACTGGAAATTCTAATTTTGACAGGAACTTCAATGACTTCTTTATGGGAATGGCTTTTTGGCTTTTTATAACAGATAGTTTTTTGCAGCATAATTGCAACATAATTGCAGCATAATTTATTGCAGCATAATTGTCATATAATAAATTTCACATGTTAAAAGAATACAGCTTGATGAGTTTTGAAATATGTATACATCGTAAAACCTTCATTGTAATCAAGATAAAAAACATTTCTATGGACCCTGAACATGAATCCCTTATGCCACTTTTTAATCTTTCCTTTCCTCCATCCCCTTGCCTAGGCTACCGCTGATCTGATTAATGTAATTATAGCTTTAACTTGCATTTTCTAGAATTTTATGTAAGGGAGATCCTATACTATGCATTTTGAAGAGGCCTGGATTTTTTTGACTCAGTATAATTCTGAGATCTATTAATATTGTTTCAGGTATTAGTAGTTAATTCTTTGTTATTATTGATTGTATGGATCTACTTTACTTTGTCATGTCCATCTGTCAGTGAACATTTGGGTTATTTCCACTTTGAGGTTATTACAAATAAGGCTAGAAATGTAAAATGTATTATTGCTTCCAGTAGAAGAGTATATAATTGCTTCTCCCTATATAATAGGGACTCTTATTTAAAAAAAACTGGCTTTTATTATTTTATTTTTTTTCTTTTATTTTTGAAACTGGCTTTTAAAAGGCCAAGCTGACCCAAGCTGACCAAGGCCTTCTAGTACCTCTTGCAAGGCAGGGCTGCATGGCCTCATCCCATGTGACTCAGCTGTCTCTATTGCACTGTTGGATGGTGATAGATCACATTGGCACACCCTGGCCCAGAGCAGCAAGTCTGGGACTCTCCCCCTTCAGGACCCCTGGGGCATACCACAGAGGTTTCCTGTTGAATGACCCTTATTGCCCTGGGTAGGACCCAGCCCTCCTCTCTCCCCACACTAACCTGGGAGGTACATAGAGTATTGGGCTAGAGTAAGGGAAATGGGCAGATCATGTTTGGAGAGGACTTTGAATTTTGATTGCTATCCTAACCTTGGCCTTTGACTTGTGATTCCCCTTAGCTCCTAGGAGAGATATCCTAATATCTCTTAAGGACTCATGCCCCTAAATTATCCCTCTCCCTCATTTTGGTGTAAAGGCTGAGAGGGCATGTATCCCTTCTCCCTAATCCAGGGGTCCGTAGATAAGGGATAAGAGGTTTTTGTATTTGCTCTATGGTGCTTCCCCCAGACTCTGCTTATCCCATTGCAAGGGTAGGGGGCTTGGGGATGGGACTCCCTTTACCAAAGCTAATATGGCCTCTCATTAATCCTTCACATCTCTGAAGGGTTTGGGCCTAAATGAATATGCCAGGGGAGGCTTGCTGGAGGGTTAGTGGTCCTCAGGATGGGATAGCAACATCCAGTGTGTAAAATGGAACTTGGAGGTGTTGAACAATGAACATGTATGAGGGAAGGACTGGAGCTGGGGCCATTGGCTGCACTAACTTTGGTAGCTGTTTAGACAGTATGTGTCTGGAATGGGATGGGGAGAGAGCTAAGCTTGGGCAGGGCTCTGGGGGGCTTAGTATAGGGGTGGGAAGAGCTATCTTGGGGCTCTGACCATACTGTGTCATGGTGGAGGGTACCCTCCTGTGTCCCGCAACTTCTGCTTTAACAATTAACTGAGAGGAACTGAAAAAAATAAAGATGCCAATCATTAGAAAATTTTCAGAATCCCAATTAGATCTCCAAATGACTGAGTTTGTATAGCACTTTTCCTCTTTTCTTTTCTTTTCTTTTTTCTTTCTTTTTTTTTTTTTTTTCATTAATGCCTCACCGGAAATAAGTGGGAAACAAGAAGAGAGAGAGAGAGAGAAAGAGTGATATAATAATTTAGAAAAATCTAGTTCTGTTGGTTAAAGATGAACCTATTCATTTCTTAGTCAAAAATAGCCCCAGGGTTGTGTTTTAAATGAATAAGGGTCACATCATTTGAATGACATGATTTAAAGCATTCTTCTGAGGACTGCCTTTGCTCACTAAGCCTTTTACATAGGCATTTTGATTCATAAAGGTGTTGATGTTCATTAAACCTTATAGTTGATTTATATTTTTATTGTCTCTACCTATTTTCACTCCCTGAGAGACTGTGGTTCAGTGTTCCCTTTTTTGGCAAATATGTAACTTTCTAGCTCTTCAGCCTATTTTGCTTCACGTAGTTGTGCTTTAAATCTCCTCCAGAAGAGGAAATGACTCATTTCTATACAGTAGCATGTAGGTGTTTGATGAATGTTGCTGCCAGGTAGAAATAGACTGTAATGCCAGTGTAAATGGAGTTTTACAGCTACTAAAATCTGAAGGATTTAAATTTTCTTAGGAATTTAAATTGAGGGAAAGTAACTTTAGATGTTGGTAAGGGCTTGATGTTCTTTGGGCAAACTAAAAAGTGGTATGAATGTTAAGAAATTGCCTGTGGCCTAATGAAAGAATGTCATGTTCTTTAAGATGTCTTGCCCCCTAAAACATTGTCTGGGGACTGTGCAGGTTTGAGCAGGATGATATCCCAGGTGTATTATGGGCCTGACATGTCAGATCAACCCAGATCACTTTGTAAGATTTCTGACTGTTGAGAATTCACAGAAATTTCCAAGTCTTTGTGTTCTTCAGACTGCTGTGGTATAAGAAATGAGGAAGTAGGTTGTATAGTTATCTTCCTTTGCAGACTTCTTAATGTCCTAAAAATAATGGCATTGTCCTCATTTTACAGACCATAAGAAATTGAGTTGCAAATACTACATTGTCCTGCGAAACAGCTACCAGACTGAAACATGAGAAAGGTCTTTACCCACGTGGAAAGGCTGTTGTGAGTGCTTTTTAGGCACAATTCCCACATGGGTAGGGTTTATGAAATATTAAGAGCAATTATATGTAGTAGATATCTGGCTAATTATATGTTTTCTTAATTTATGACAGTGCCTAGGACAGCACATTATGTATAATATGTAGTTAATAAAGTTTCATGAAAATGGGTAAATTAAAAACTGAAAGATGTGTGCAGTAAAATTTTAAATTGTTCTTTGAGGTTTTTTGTGAAACTATGTTTTAGACTTTGCAATTGCTAGAAATAAATGTAATGATTTTGATTTTTTAATTTGTAATGTTTTTATTCGATCATTTAAAAGCTGCAGTATTATAGCATCTCCTTGGATTTGCGAAACTTGATCAAGAATCTCTAAGAACGAAATGCCAAAAAAAATTAAAAATGGAATATCTGGTTGATTTGGAATCAAGTAAAATAAATAATACTTAGAAGATAAAATATCCTAGTAGGATATTTTCTAGCATTAATCAACCTGAAGGAAGAAAACGGAGTGTGTGTTAATAGACAACAAAGAAAAATATACTTAACTGGTCAGAAAATAAGCTATAAGCATGAAAAGAAATGTTTTCTTTTGATGATCAGAGATTCTAAAGGTAGAGAATCTAATCTAAATGTAGAGGTCGAGAATTGTTTTGATTAAATGTTAAGATGGTACATTGGCAGGACTTCAGTGCGCATGACCAAGTTATATGCAGCTAACAAAGATCTTAGAAAAATAAGCCTGCGTGGATTTGATAGGTCAGTTTATCAAATATTCAAAAAGTGTTTTGAATATTCATTGTTTGTCAGTTTCCTAGGTGACTGAGGTAGAGCATCTGCCTTCAGAGGGTTCATGTTGTGCTGGGAGAGATAGAGAAGCAGACCAAAAATTACAATCTGGAGTTTAGGAATGCATCAACATTCAGCCTTGGCCTCACTATTCAGTCTGAACCTGCTGTCAGGTCTGAGCCTTTGGACAGCTCAAGAGGAAATACCTACCCTTAAAGTGTCTGTCATCCCTGAACTTGTGCATGAATCCCAGGTTAGCATCATATCTAATCTACACAAAAGTATCTCTTAAGTATGCCAGGTATAACATCACTCTTAAGGTTAAAGTCTGAATGTTAACTCTTAAATACGGATAAGTGTTGTACATATAATTTAAATGCTAATATCCTCACATGCTTTTTATGTAGAATGTTAAATTTCCAGTAAATAAATAGAAAAATAGTTGGACAAATAGCACAAATACTGATATGCTGTGTTATCTAGATGACTTTATGAAGAATATTATATATTTTCAATAAACAAATATCTATAAAATATAGTTTCTATATAAATATGTACATTGCAGAAATTTAAATAAGAATATATGAAAGAAGAATGCAGGTTAAATCACATTATATTTCTAATCTTCAGAGAACCATAATATTTGTAGAAAACTTTAGGACTCAAAACTTCACAAGGAGGAAAAGTTCTACAAGAATGTGTAACAACATCTATGAGAAATCTTTAATCAGACATAATAAATAACATACGAAGTGTGAAATAAAAAGTCATAGGAGTACCTCAGGATCTCAAATGAAAGCAAGCATCTATGTAGTAAAGCAGATGTGTAGTGTGTTAGCTATAGGGGCAATCTAAGGACTGGTGGGACCAAGAAAAAAACTGAAAATAATTTTTACATGAAATTATGATAATTGTAATACTAATTAACATATTTGATAAAGTTTCACAGTTATTCTTACTATCCATAAACATGTGTTATGGTGAAATCGACTTCAGCCTTAGCTTTGGCTAAATGTAGATTTTAGGACTCAGCCTCCATTGGACGGAGGTGCACACAGGTATCAGAATATGAAAGGAATATCTTTTACTCAGTTTGGGTCAAGGTGGTTTTTCTGACTTGTCTTGAAAGATGAGTGGGAGTTCATGAGTTCAAGAAGGGGTGTGGTGACTACAAGGGAAGAGAATGGAGCCCCCAGATGTTTAGCATTACTGAGGCAGAGCATAAGTCTGGGGTTGTGGCTGTTGAGACTAGGGAGGAACTGGGTCATGCAGAATTTCTCTGCCAGGCTTGATGGTTTAGGCTTTCTCTTCTGAAAATCCTTACAGAGAGGAGTACTTGCTCAATTTTGACCCCTCGATGACTTGCTCAATGATGACCTGAGTGGCAACAACGTGAGATTGGATTTGACAGAGTTTAGGAAGCTACTGGAATAGTGAAGGGACAAGGTAAGGGGAACCCAAATGAGACATTGGCAGGATTGAGAAATGTTTCAGATGTAAAATCAGTAAATCTGACCCTTATTGATTTGGGGAAGCTTGAGGAGGTTCTAAGAAACTGCCTCAGCTATGTAGTGGAGTAGCCAACTGAACTGTGGTAGGTGTAGAGATGTGAATGCAGAGGGAGTTTAAGTCTATGGTAAGGGAATGTGTAATATTGAGCTTTGTGTCAATGAGTTCTCCAATGGAAGCCAGCAGAAATCTGGATGCATGCATCTAAAGCTCCTAAGAATTTAGCACACACTGAAGGAATTATAGATTTGAGACTCATCCACAAGGGGGGGGGTAGATAAAATGATGGAAATGGTGGGATAACTTGAGGAGAGCTGAAGAGTGTTAGAAGGTGATAAATGCCATGGTAAAAAGAAAATCAGAACATGGTCAGGAGAATGAAGAGGGCTAGAACTTAGGGAAAGATGGGTAGACAGGAAAATGGGTAGACAGGGTGGGTTTAATTGGGAAGAGAGATTGGAGAACAGATTTGAAGGCTGTGAGGGAGTCAGCCACTCACAAGTCCATGAGAAGAGTCTTGGAGGCCAGAGGGGACAGTCAGAGCCAAAGCTCTGACTTGGGAGCATGTCTACAGTCTGGTAGGAACATGGAGGAGACCAGGGTTGTTGGGAAGGGTGCATGAAGTGTTGCAGGGTTTGAGCAAAGTGAAGACATGACTTGCCTTAGATTTTAAAGGAATCTTTATGGCTGCTGGGCTGGGAATAGACTGGGGATAGAGACAACAGCGTAAGAAAAAACCATAAGGAGGCTGATACAGCAACCCAGGAGCTTCTAGTCTTATCTCCTGCTGAACCCTGGTTCATCGCATATGTGCCCCTGTCTCACCTCAGGACCTTTGCTCCTGCAAATCTTCTTATGCACTATCCTTCTCCTTGCTGTTCATCTTTGCCTAACTTTCTTTCCACCTGCTCTTTGAGATCACTTTTAAATACCACTCACTCAAAAAAGAGGTCTTCCCTGACCATGTGTCAGAGACCATGTGAAGACCATGTGACTACATTAAGTTCCCATTGTTATATATTCTCAAGGCTTTTGGTGATTTTCCCTCTAGGATCTAAGTATGTGATTAAATAAGTCTACATTCCTTGGAGTCTTGCCTCCATGAAAAGTGTACACTTTATGAGGATAGAAACTTAGGGCACTCAATAAATATTTGTTGGATAAGTTGTGAATGAATAAATGCATGATTGAATGAATGAAATAATGAGATGGAAGGAAGACTCAAATCCTCTAACTGGCCATCAAAAGCACGTGCCCTTTGCCTCTCTCTATCCCCTTAGTCCTTTAGAAACTAGAAAAGCAGAGCAGAGAGTTGTAAACATGTACACAACAGTCTGTAACTCAGTGCAGGAGAATGCCTATCACAAGAGGAAAAAATCAGCAAATTCATTGAATATCTTTAACTTAAGCCAGACATTCTGTGAGTTGAAACAGTTGATTACAGACCTCTAGGAGTGACTTCTGTTTGCATTTTATGTTTGATTTTCACTAGTATTGTAATTCAAACCTGGGACAAGACTTGCCAGATATATCTTATAACACACCTTTAATTAAACTCTTTATTAAAACCTACAATGGTGAAAATAAATAAACCTCACAGCACAGTAAATAAGTTTGACAGGCCTTCTGAAATCCTAAAAACCCTAAATTGATCTAATTTTGCCTATCTTTGTAGAGTTCTTTAGGGTGCTTGCATGTGCCTTGTATCATTTTCATAATTTTACCACTGGAGGGCTCAATGGCCTTTTTAATGTCTCTTTTAAGAGACCAAATTTTACATTTGTGCAACAGTAAGACTTAAGAGATAAAAAATTTTCTCCCTCTTTTGAAAAAATCTGTTTGGTGTTTTTTTGTTTTGTTTTTGTTTTTGTTTGGCGAGGGTCTACATTTCAGTATCTAAGTGTATGTGTCATTTCAGGCAAAATGTTTTCATAACTGCCCTCAAAGATGGAAAGTCCTGCCATTGCTGTATGTATACTAAAATCAAATAGGCTGCACTAACCTCTATCCCAAAGAATACAAGGGAATCGGGATTGTATCAAGCAAGACTTTCAGTGTATGCGTGTGCCCTGGTGGTACACTTGTGTGTATCTGCTGGTGGTGGGGTGGAGAAGGGGTGAAGGAGGGATGGAGGAGGAGTCTGAGAGCTCTGCGCGTCCAAGAATTACATGACTAATGTAGTTGGGGCAGGAATGGGAATATTTTTAAGGACTAATTGAAAGGATATAGGAGTGGGTGGGAAAGTAGTGCTCATGGATAGTTCCAGGGCTTGTTGGTATTTTTGTTGTAAAGACTGTGACTGCAGTTCTTTCCTGCATGTGTTACATGCATATGTGATCCTGCTTCTCTGAGGCTGATGCGGGAGCACGGATTGAGCAAAAGAATTCTGATGTAAGTGCTACATCAGTTTGGCATCTGCACAATTTTTTTTTGCAGTATTTTGGAGGCACTTGGAGTGACAATGAGGCATTATGCAAATAACTTAGAGACAGTGTTGGCCCTCAAGTGAAAATATAAAATGAACACAAAGCACAGAGATGGAAATATCAAAATGGCTCTCCCAGGCTTGGTAAGACTTAACTACGAACTAATTGAAAAATTAACATAATATTTAAAGAAATAATGTGCCAGTTGGAAGGGAGATGACTTCTCAGACTGCCACCTACATGGGATTAGAGGAGAGTCTGAAGGAGGAACTGGAGGAGCCTGGCTAAGAACTGCTCATGAAGGCTGGCATGGCAGCTTCAGTCCTCTTGACACCCCCACCATGGTGATCGATGCTTGTATCCCTGTGATTCTGAATTGTCAATGAATTTTCCTTGTTTTGATTTCATGCTTATTTGACTACATTTGGTCTATGATTTGGCCTTTTTTTTTTTTTTTCTTTTTTAAGATTTTATTTATTCATGAGAGAGACACACACAGAGAGAGGCAGAGACAGGGGGAGAAGCAGGCTTCCTGTGGTGAGCCTGATGTGGGACTTGATCCCAGGACCCTGGGATCATGCCCTGAGCCAAAGACAGATGCTCAACCATTGAGCCACCCAGGAGCCCCTGTGATCTAGCCTTGTATTGCTTCACCTGTTGCAGAGAATGTACTGGTCAGATCCCTGTGTCAGGTATGCTTTCCCATCAGTTCAGCAGCCACATGTGTGGTGTGTGGAGACAATCAGGTTCTGGGCCAGCAGAGGTGAGAACAAGGCTCTGGGCCATGGGAGGTTCACAGCACTTTCTTAGGCTGCAGCTCTCCCATGGGCTGTCACGGTGATGCCTCTCACAGTCCACTTTCCTTCCAGTTTCTACATCTCACTAAATATTTCACAGAGTAAATCAGAAGGAAAGGCCGAGACCAGAAGAAACTAGTTTTAAAAAGGAAATACTAAGCATTGTAATTATAAAAATTCTTAAAGAGGGAGCATTTACTATGAGCTTAACATTGTGTGTTTTTCAACCTTGTATTCCACTGAGGTTTTGCCAAGAAAATAAAGTGGAATATCTCCTCCTTGGAAGCCTGCTTTTTTTTTTTTTTTTCCCCCTCCCTGTGAAACAGCAGCCACAACTTGTAGTAGAAGCTGAATTATGTAGGCAGAGAACAGCCAACAAGGGACTTAGCTATCAGGCCTCCTACCTTGGTCATGCCTAGAGGAGCTGAAACAGTTCCTTTACTCACAGATTTTGGGTCCATCCTACCAGAGGTCTTCTCTTCTGGGTGGTGCTCCAACTCACTGTATCCCTAATGGCCTATTATGAAGCCACCTCAGGAGGTGTTTCTGGGAACTTCAGTGTGGGCTCAGCAGTGGTGCCCACTGGTTCTGGGGAGAGTTTAAGGGGCAGAGAGGTGGCAGCCAGCATTTCCTCTAGACTGCCTGTGTATGGGTACCTTGCTTGACAGAGTGCCACCTTGCCAATCCTTCGAGGATCTTTGGGATTTCTGGAACATGCCAAGAAGAGGGACTATGGATAATTACTATACAATAAGCATTCCTAGGAACTTTCTGGGGATGTAAGCTGATATGAAAGTGTCTTAGATTACATGGATTGTAAAGAAGCATCAGAATACCCAGCAAAAAATGGCTTCAATAAGAAGACCATTTCAAATCTCACTTAATAGGGAATTTTGAGATTCCAGGGTCAGTTTGGCAGCTCATCAGAGTCTTCGAGTGAAGGCGTTCTTCCTATTGCCCTTCTGGATCATCAACACGTCACTGAAGTCTCCTCTCATATCCTAGGATGACTCCAGTGGTTTCACTTCTCTCATGTTTCTAGATGTGATATATGCAGATATGGTTTAACCTCTGTGAGGCTGATGCGTGGCATGTGCTGAGCAAAGGAGTCAGTTTGGCATCAGCATACATTTTTGTTTGTTTCGGTGATTTTTAGGAGGGAAAAGTGGTGTCTCCCTGCTTTTTTTTTTGCCAGGGAGGAAAATCTTTCCTGTGATCCAGCAGGCTGCTTTTGTAGGCCTTTTGGTCAGAACAGGATTGCATGCCCACCTTTCACCCAGTTACCAGCTCAGACCATATAGACCTTCAATCTAGACCAATCACAGTTGGTCTCCTATGAATAGGCATATTGCTACTCACCAATCTCATAGGAAATAAAGGACATAACATAAGAGGAAGGTAGCCAGCTGTTAACTATCTTTTCCAAGATCAGAAAAGAGAGAATTGACTTAAAAGACATTAAAGAGAATTTAGAATGCCGCTAAAGCAAGAACATGCAGCCAAGAAAGTGGTGTTGTGCTCTGGACCATATATTGACAGTGAGCATATTTATCACTAAAGGTTTTCTGAAAATCAAATTAGTGGATTTTGACTAGAACATAATTTGGCCTTGGAGGCTGAAAGATGAATTAAGTGACCTTAAGAGTTTTCATCATGTTGATAAGGAAAAATGTCCTCAACAAGGAATTAAGTCAGAGCTGTTTTCAAATCCTACGTGGGTTTGGCCTCTCAGGCTTTGAGAAACAAATTCAGAAGTATAATCGATTTCATTTCTGTGATCATGTTCTTCTGGTCCAGTTGGTCTGATACTTTACTCTGCACATAAATAAAATGGGAGCTGGTTAAAGGCATAAATTCTTGGGCACCACTTCTCAGAGATGTTGATTCAGAGAGTGTACAACGAGTGATCAAACTCAGGGACATCGAATAGTTCCTCCTTACTGTTTCGCAGTTCTGTAGTCAGGAGTGGTTCTCGTGGGTTCCTGTGTGTTTTCCACTTTAGGTATCACAAGGTTGAAATCAAGGTGTCAGCTGAGTTGGGCTCTTAGCTGAAGGCTCTGGCTGTCTACTTTCAGCTTCCCTCCTGTTGTTGGTAGAATGGACTTCCTTGTGGTTGTAGGGCTGAGACCCCTTTGTCTCACCTGCTGTTGACCAAAGACCCCTCTCAGCCCTAAAGGCTGCTCTCAATCCTTGCCACACAGCACCCCCCGCCCCATTTCACTGGCAGAGAGCTGCTCTCCTCTCCCATCCCTCTCATTTCTATCTCTGTGACTTTCCCTTCTGCAACTGGCTAGAAAAAACTCAGCTTTTACTTATTTATTTTTTAAAGATTTTATTTATTTGGCAGAGAGCACAAGCAGGGGGAGCAAAAAGAAGGGAGGAAACAACCAGGCTCCCCTTGGAGCATGGAGCCCGATGCAGGACTTGATCATAGGATCCTGGGATCATGACCTGAGCCAAAGGCACATGCTTAACTGACTGAGCCACCTAGGTGCCCAAAACCTGCTTTTAAAGGGCCTCTGTGGTAAGTTAAGCTCACCTGGTTAATCTCTCTGGTTTAAGTTAACTGAATAGTGACTTTAATTACATGTGTAAAATCCCTTTTGTCGTGTAACATAATATCATTGAGTGACACCAGGGGATGGGTACCACTGGGGACATCTGAGAGTTCTCCGTACCACGGTGTGTCTGGTGTGGGACTCCTGTATCCACAATTAACAAACTCCTCGCAAGATTCTGAGGCAGCTCACAAACTGAGTCAAGTACTCTTGCTGAAACACAGTCGCAGCTATTTTTGGGGATTAATCAAACCCCTTGGAATGAGAAATCTTAGAAAGGGAGACAAAAAATGTGTAGAAACAAAATTAATGTGTTGATGCAATTTTCTGTGAAATTGAGATTTGTCACTTAGATTTCTAGGCTCTGGAGAAGGTAGTAGTGGGTCAGTCACTTGGTTAGAAACTATATATTTTTAACTCTGGGTTAGACTCTGGACTGCTTTCTATCTATGAGGAATCGTGTTCTATTTTTACTCTTTTTTTTTTTTTTTTCCCCCTCTGCAGGTCAGGACGGTGTTGTTAGAAAATTGACTGGTTTATTTGGCACGTTTATATGAAATAAACACAGTGTGTGTGGTGGACGTGTTTGAATTTATAGCAAACACTCTGGGATTTTACCTAATAACTGTTTCCCTTCTTCACTGCAAAGAGGCTACTTTTTTTCTTTTTCTCATTTTTTTGCTTTTGTTCTGGCTTCTTTCACTCAACATGATGATTTGAGATTCATTCCTGTTGCATGTATCAGTAGTTCATTTCTTTTTATTGCAACTAGTATTCTATTGTATGGATATACAGCAATGTTTTTATTCATTCACTTGTTGATGGACACTTGGTCAGTGTCCAGATTGTAAATAAAGCTACTGTGAGCGGTCAGATACTCACCATTATATGGAGATAGGCTTTCACTTCTCTTGGCTGGATACTTAGGAGTAGAATGACTAGGTCATATGGTAGCTGTATAGTTAAATAGACTATAAAACTGTTTTCCAAAGTGGTTTCACATTTTACACTCCCAACAGCATGAAAATGCACGACAGTGCCAGCTCCTCTATATCCTCACCAGTTCATATGGTCAGTCTTAAATGTGAGCTACTCAGGCGGCCCGGGTGGCTCAGCGGTTTAGCGCTGCCTTCAGCCCAGGGCATGATCCTGGAGACCCCGGGATCGAGTCCCACATTGGGCTCCCTGCATGGAGCCTGCTTCTCCTTCCTGTCTGTGTCTCTACCTCTTTCTCTCTCTCCTCTCTGTGTATTTTCATGAATAAATAAATTCTTTAAAAAAAGTAATAAATTTGAGCTACTCTAATATGTATGTAGTGGTATCTGGTGGTTTTTAAAGTGCATTTCTCTAAAGACTAATCATGTTGAGCATCTTTATGTATGTAAAGTTTTGCTAAAGTGTCTGGCTTGCCCACTTTTAAAGTGCAATATTGAAGAAATTATTATTGAGTTTTGAGGGTTCTTTCTGTGTTTTAGATTCGAGTCCTTGATCACAAGTATGATTTGCAAATATTTCCCCTGGTGATTGTTTTTTTTTTTTTTTTTCATTCTTGAAACCATGTCTTTCAAAGAATAGGAGTTTTAATTTTGATGTGGTCCAATTTATCAATTTAAATGTTATGGGGACGCCTGGGTGGCTCAGTGGTTGAGTGCCTGGCTTCAGCTCAGGGCATGATCCCCAGGATGGGGATCCAGGATGAGTCCTGCATCCGGCTCCTTGTGGGGAGCCTGCTTCTCCCTCTGCCTGTGTCTCTGCCTCTCTCTCTGTGTCTCTCATGAATAAGTAAATAAAATCTTTTTTAAAAAGTTATGTATGATATCTTTATTTTTGCATCTAAGAAGTCTTCACAAAGGTTTTACCCTGTGTTTTCTTCTGGAAGTTTTATAGTTTTAGATTTTACATTTAGGCCTATGATCTATTTCATGTTAATTTTTGCATGTTACACAAGGCATGGATTGAAACTCACTGTTTTGCATATGGGTATCCAATTGTTGTAGCACCATTTATTGAAAGATTATGCTTTCTTCACTGATTTAATTACCTTTCCACCTGGAATATTAGTTTTCCTTGTAATTGTGGTCTATTTCTGGACTTTCTATTTTAATCCATTGAACTTGTTCTCTGTTTTTATATCAGTACTATACTATCTTGAGTACCATAGATTTATGGAAATCTTGAAATCAAACAGTATTAGTCCTTTAACTTTTTTTCTTTTTCCTGGTTGTTTTGGATATTCTAGGTCATTTGCATTTTGTTATGAATTTTAGATTTAGTTTATCAAGTTATACAAAAAATTTCCTGCTGAGATTTTGATTGGGTTGTGTTGAATCTCCAGACCAATTTAGAGAGCATTGGCTTATCAACATTGTCTTCCCACACATGAACACAGTTTGCTATTTATTCAGATTTTTAATTTCTTTTAGCAGTGATTTACAGCTTTCAGTATTAAGGTCCTGCTCATCTTTTGCCAGATTTATATCTAAATATTTCATATATTTGAGGCTATTATTTATTGTATTCTCTTAAAATTTCAATTTCCTATTGTTTGTTGCTAGAATATGAAGATCACAAGAGATTTGTGTATATTGATGCTGTATCCTGAAACCTTGCTAAGCTCTTCATACTCTGTCTAGTAGCTTTTTTATAGATTCATTGGCTTTTTTTACACAGATGATTATGTTATCTATGAATAAGGACAATTTTACTTCTACCTTCTAGATGTCCAGGTTTTTTTTTTGTTGTTGTTGTTGTTTTGTTTTTTGTTTTTTGTTTTTGCTTTTTTTTTTGTTTTGTTTTTTTGTTTTGGCTTATTATGCTAGCTTGAGCTTCCAGCAAAATGTTAACTAAAAGTGATGAGAGTGACCATCATCCTTGTTTTATTTATGATCTTTAGGAGGAAAGCATTTATTTAGTGTTTCATCATTATGATGTTAGCTATAAGGATTTTTAGTTGTTTTGTTTTTTGGGGAAATGCCCTTTAGTAAGTTGAGAGAATTTCTTTTCTTTTTAAAAGATTTTATTTATTTAACAGAGAGAGAGAGAGAGCACAAGCTGGGGGAGCTGCAGGCAGAGGGAGAGGGAGGAGCAGGCTCCCACGAAGCAGGGAGCCTGTGTGAGTCTCAACGTGGGCTTGATCCCAGGACTCTGGGATCATGACCTGAGCCAAACAGCAGATACATAATGGATTGAACTACCCAGTACCCCAGAGAATTTCTTTTTATTGTTAGTTTGGTGAGTTTTTATCAGGAATAAATGTTGGATTTTTATCAGTTGTTATTTTTGCATCTATTGAAATTATCAACTGGGCTTTCTTTTTGAGTTTGTCACTATAGTGATTACATTGATTGCTTTTAAAAATGTTAAATTGATCTTGCATACCTGGGGAAAACTCCACTTGATATATTGATTTTTATATAATATTGGGTTGGACATGCTAAAATTTTATTTTAAATTTTTGTATCTATGCTCATGACATTGTAGTTTTATTTTATTATGTTTTTGTCTGATTTGGTATCAGAAATGCTAGCCTCTAGAATTAAGAAATACTTCCTCTTCCTCGGTATTTTTGGGAAGAATTTATGTAGAATTTATATTATTTCTTCTTTAATATTTGCTAGAATTCACCAGTGAAGCCATCTAAGCATCAGTTTTCTTTGTTTCTAAGGTTTTGTTTTTTTGTTTTTTTCAAATTGAATGTTTTTACTCGTTTTAAGGCTATTCTGGTTATCTATTTCTTCTTGAGTCAGCTTTGGTAGTTTGTGTCTTTTAAAAAAAACTTTAAAAATTTGTGTAAGTTGTCAGTTTTGGGATTGTCATTCACAACATTTATTCATTATCCTTTCGGTATTTGTAGAAGGTGCAATTATGTCATTGATGGGTTTTAAATATCTATGTTTACTCATATTATCCTGAAAGTAGACATAAGCTTTCTGAGACAAGGACAGAAAGCTTATTATTTACAGCAATAACTACATTGGTTCCCCTGTCCTTAACATTTCCTTTTTCTTGGGAAAGTCACCCAACATATACTGGAGTTTGAACTGAGGGTAAGGAACTGCAAGAATTTGAATCTCAGAATGTATGTAAAGGTTGAAGTTTACCCTTCTGAAAGAGAAAGAAACTGAATTTTCTCCTTGGAAAAAATGCTCCTTGGAAAGAGGAGGGAAGGAAACGTCTCAATGTTTATGCTTTTTGATTGAACTACTATAGTAATTTTTTAGAATCTACTTAGTGTAATCTGTGTGTATGACTTTTCCATCTCACTAGATCATAAGCTTTTTAAAAACAGGCACAACTGAAAAAGTACTTGTTGTGGTGTCTTATATATAATGTATTTTAAGCAAGTATTTAAATGAATAACAATATGATTTTGCCTTCTTTTGAGCTCTTCAGCCATTCATTGTCTGAACTGTTTTGGTTGATATACACTGAGCTACCCAACTAGATCAGAAGCTTCTTGAGGTTAGAGGCATGCCTTATACATTTTGCATTTTTTTTTTTGATAAACCCTTTGTATCCTTTTTTTTTTGAAGCAAAGACTTAATTGATTGATAATATTAAAATAAGAGAATGATTTAGTGATGAAAAAATAGTGTAACATGTATTATAAAATGCTATCCTTCCACTGAGTCCTCTGTCTTTGGAAGGGTATAGAGATATAGTGCATCATCAGAAAGAAAATAATGTTCCTCCTTGACATTCACACAAATTCTGGAAGATGGTATAGACTATTTTTTATGCTTCCCATCAAGTTGCCTTTTAGCTGGTACAAAGTCTGTCTCTGATTGGAGTCTGATCTCTCTCTGGCTGTTCTCATTTTCTTCTTTTCTGAATCCTGGAAGCTGTTAAGGTTCTCAATT
The DNA here is from genome assembly GCF_003254725.2 of Canis lupus dingo. Classification (NCBI taxonomy): domain Eukaryota; kingdom Metazoa; phylum Chordata; class Mammalia; order Carnivora; family Canidae; genus Canis; species Canis lupus. Next base: position 14,190,933 of record NC_064245.1, read on the forward strand.
TTGTCCTTGGGTCCATCTAAGGAAAGGTGACGAGTGGTTCTCTCAGTGCTCATAGAAAAATGCTTTAGGCCTTCAGAGTATACCTGGCTAGAACATCTGTATGCAAAACATGCTTTTCCTTTACTGATATTAACTATCACTCAGCAATAACTTTTAGGGGTTCATGTATTACAAGAAAGCCACAATCTCTACTCTGCTTTTTACCTCTTACAGGTTGGGAGTGAGGAAGAAAGAAAAGAGCTAAAGAGAAAAGAAAAATATAGTGGTGCCACAGGAAAATCATAGGCTAGTCACATGAAATATGGGCACACTCAAATCTTTTTTTTTTTTTAAGATTTTATTTATTTATTCATGACAGTCACACACAGAGAGAGAGAGAGGCAGAGACACAGGCAGAGGGAGAAGCAGGCTCCATGCAGGGAGCCCGATGTGGGATTCGATCCCGGGTCTCCAGGATCGGGCCCTGGGCCAAAGGCAGGCGCCAAACCGCTGCGCCACCCAGGGATCCCAGCACACTCAAATCTAAGCTTGAATTTACCAGTTTCACCAGGATTCAAACTGTCAGTTTCTAATTTTTTTTCTAAAAGAAATGCATCAGATCTTTCCCTTGTGGTCTGTGAGGCTTAGTAGGCTTGTCTGAGTCTATTTGTCTGGAGGCAGAAGACTGGAAGGGGTTTTAAGAGACCTTTAATTCAGAGCCTCTTTCTTTATAGTTATCTAATATCTTCTTTTTTGAATAGCTTAAAATCCTATTGTATTTTATAACCCAGCATCTGTCTGGACTTGCATTTTGTAAATTGCCTCAGAAAATATTCTTTCTTGATGACCTCATCTAGAAAATGACCTCAAATTAATTTTTTTTCTTTGCTTCAAATTCATCTTAAAATTAGTAGAGTTTAAAATGAGATTGTACTTTAAAAGCAAGTTATTAGATTTTGGTAGATATTTGGAAATTTTTTTGAAAAGTTGCATTTTTTTCTCAACAATAAATATTTTCACAAGTAAAAAAAAATCTCAAATTTACAAAATTTAACAAAACTCTCTCATGGAAAGTAGTGGAGGGAGACCTCGATACATGTTGAGTTTTGAGGGTATGGCAAAAGAAAAAAAGTTTTGAGGGTGTGACAAATGGTAAGGGAGGGTTTTGAGGGCGTGGCAAAAAAAAAGTTTTGAGGGTGTGGCAAATGGTAAGGGAGGGATTAGTTAACGGAATAACTATGGAAGGTATTTATTATGGACATATGGGCCACTGACTGAAATCCACTCCAAGCAAGAAAAGGCCTGCATATGTCACACAGAAATTCTCAAGCTTTTTGTGCTTATTTGACAGCCTGCAGAATATTTGTTGGTGTTGCTTTGGTGGACTGGAATATTTGTTTAATAAGGCAGGAGGTGGTAAAGGTTCTCTTCCAATTAAATAACTATAAAAAATGATATAGCAGTGATACTCTACTCAAATATATAGAACATACTTTCCTAAAGGCAAAATTTAAGAGCAAACATATTAATAATAAATATGTCTCAGGTCCAGGGGATGACCCAGTAACAGTGGTAGAGAAAAGAGGGAAGGGAAGATGGAGAGAAGACAAGTTGGGGAGGAAAAGACCTATAGACACAGAGAAAAACAAAACAAAACCCTAGGAACAGAGCAAGGCAGATTTAGGGAAGAGAGAGGGAACCCTGAGGAAAGAAGAGAAGACAGCAGCTAGTACTGTGGAGTCTAAGTAGAATCTAAGGTGGAAGTGAAAGGCTAAAGCGTTCTTTCTCGCTTGAGCTTGGAGTATTTACCACTCTTGGAAATAAGAGCTGATTAATAGTGTAGGACAAATGTATATATACATATATATATTTATTATTAATTTATATATATTTATAGTGTGTGTATATATAGTAGATATATACAATATATTTATCCTATAAATTAATGTATATATACACACATGTGTGTGTATATATGTGTATATATATATATGCTCTTAGGGTGTTGAAGTTCATGCATGCCTGTTGTCAGCTAGTCTCTTTTGGAGCTGGTACCTTAAAATTCCTTGCATGCTCTCATATCCCCGGTCAGAAGCCATCACCACCTTATGTGGTCACTCAATATGTTGTCAGAATTTTTGTTCAGAGGGAAGTCAGTTGAAATATTCCAACATCCCTAATCCCTATAGTACTGACACTTATATCAGATAGTGAATAACCTGACCTTTTAACTGCCATGTTTTTGTGGGCCTTTTTATTTTTTATTTATTTATTTATTTATTTTAAGTAGACTCCACACTCAGCATGAAGCTTGGAACTCACAACCCTGAGATCAAGACATAAGCTGAGATCAAGAATCAAGAGTCAGGCACTTAACTGACTGAGCCACCCAGGTGCCCCTGGTCTTTTTTAAAATAGTAGCAAATAAATAGGCCAACAGGTGTTTAATGAATAGTGAGAAGGCTGAGTTCATAGGGGAGGCAGAGGAAACATTACAATGTAAGAGCTGCATTGGTCTACTGGTATGAGCCACCATGAGTTGTTTTGGCACATTTATCTGAGAAATGAGGAAAAAGTTCTATTTGTAGGCTAAAAAAACTCTGTAGTTGACTGGTTTAGTTTTCAGATTTTAATTTACGTTCTCTTTCCAGCTGAAGCCTTTCAATATGTACAGTGCTGTTCAGGAGCATGTTCTGATGCATGTTCTCATTTATACGTGGCAAAGATGAAGTTGAAAGAAGTAATTGCATGTCTTCTCCATTGAAAAGTTAAAGACCTATGTTTTTCTCTTTAAATGTTTGAATAGAGGAGCTGATCAGAAAGAGGACGCTTGACTTAGGGACAGTACAGAAGCAATTCACATGCCACACAGATGTCCTCTGATGATGCCACTAAGATCCTGTCCAATTTTGAGGGTCCGTTTGTACAAATTGGCCTTTTGATGGTGTCTTTTCTGTATTTGTGATTACTATAAAGCAGTGATTCTCAATTCTAACAGAAAATGCCCTCTTTTTTATAACAAGTAATTTGTAGTGACTCATCTAATATGTTAAAATGTACACTTGCAAGAGATTAATATAGTCTATTATAAAGGAGTAATAAGAGAAAAGCCATTTGTAGTAAAAAAAAATATCTATAATATCTGAATACTTAATCGCAACTGTCCTGTTGCTTCCAAATGTACCCTAGGGAGCGATGCTACCTTCCTTAAATTTGGAAGCATTGTAATAAAGTAGCATTTCACACAACTCTGCTTTCCTTGTTGCTTTTGTCTTTGGCATTTTTCTTATTTCTGTAGTCATTTGTATCGTTATGTTTCCTTGTAATTGCTAGAAAATGAGCATAAGAATAGGAACATCTAAATTTATGCAGTCTACTTCAGAATTATTTCAGCTGTGGGATTCTGGACGTAGATTAGACTAACCTGATAAACACCCTTTATATGCTATTTAGGCCAAATCCATGCACTTCTGTATCATGAAATTGTCCGTTTCTTCTGAGGCAATATTAAATTATGTCAGTGCAAACATTTGTAATGACAGGATATTTATGGTGTATCTAGATTCTTTACCTCCTGGCATTTAATTACCAATACATTTTCAGGAGAAAAAAAAAGTTAAATTTTTTTCTAACATGTCACTGATTAACAGAATACAAAATCTCTTCATAGATATGTTTGAGACAAGGCAACGTCATTGTGGTATTTATTCAAGTGAATTCTCCTTTTTTTAAAAAAATTATTTATTCATGAGAGACACAGAGAGAGAGGCAGAGACATAGGCAGAGGGAGAACCAGACTCCTCGCAGGGAGCCTGAGGTGGGACTCGATCCTGGAACCCCAGGATCACGCCCTGAGCCAAAGGCAGATGCCAAACCACTGAGCCACCTAGGGGTCCCTGAGGTGAAATCTGACCTAGAATGTCAGAAGTCTTGTCCGGAGTATATATGAAGTTATAGTGTTTCACTGGGAAATTAAATTTGGGTTGATGCTTTCAAGAATAAATGGAAAAAATCAAGTTAAGGTAGCTTGACTCCTCTAATCTAGTAGGAAATTAGGGAGCAGATATGTACTTGATAAACAAAAAATAAAAGTTGAGTTGAAAAATTAGAGCCAGGGGATCCCTGGTTGGCTCAGCGGTTTAGCCCCTGCCTTCAGCCCAGGGTGTGATCCTGGAGACCCGGGATCAAGTCTCACATTGGGCTCCCTGCATGGAGCCTGCTTCTCTCCCTCTGCCTGTGTGTGTGTGTGTGTGTGTGTGTGTGTGTGTGTCTCTCTCTCTGTGTCTCTCATGAATAAATAAATAAAATCTTAAAAAAGAAAAATTAGAGCCATACAATGAAAGAAAAAGGAAATCATACTCATGGGTGTATAATTAATTTTAGGATGTAAATTTATAAAGCTGTCATATTAAAATAAAATTATAGTTTAAATATTCCTGTTAAGTTTTCACTTTTGAAGTACTATGGATCATGTGACAAACCATTAAATGTTCTCTATTTTTCATCTTCTGGCCAACCCCAGTTAGTGTACTTAACCATCTATAGAGGCTCTATGGCAGGGAGGTTAAAAGTGTGCCCATGGCTTATTAGCAAGTTGAACTTGGGCAAATTGCTTCTTTGGCTTACAAAACAGACACAATATCCACCTCTCATGAAGTTGTTACGGGGATTACATGGGTTAATGTGGATAAAGCACGGAGCAAATGCAGGCGTAGGTCAGTTATGATTCTAATCACACGTGTATGAGGGCAGTGACCTCTCGCTTACCTATCTATGGATTGTATCTGTCTCTGGAAAATTATCCGCATATCCTTGAGTGCATAGGCACAGCCCTTGTTATCCAGACTGGATGCCTATCTTAGGCTGTATTCCCTAGAAGCTGACCTTGACAAGATTTGTTTCTGTGAACATTATTTATTAGGAAGTTTGCTCAGAAAGGCTGGTAGGGTGTTAGGAAGGCAGGATCGGACAAGAAGAAGGCCCAGCAATATCGATCAGTCCCAGAGGGCAGAGCTGGCTCAGTGGTACAGGGGGCCCTGGAGACACAACAGGCCACACCGGAGGGGTTCCTATCAGAACAAAGGAGCTGGTGTGATTGTACTTCTCCATCCTTTGGGCATTGGTTAAGTGATGCTTCTGTGGAGACATGACTTCCCAGGCACTTTTATCTGCCCTATGGAGCGTCAGCAGAAGAATTTTTTTTTTCTTTTTCAGCAGAAGAATTTTTATTTGGGTAGTGAAGATACTAGATTCTGTTGTTCGAGGCCATACCAGGTGTGTTAGGTTTCTATATTTATATTGAGTGAGTTGGCAACTTTCATTTTGCTTCATTAAGTGCTGGTCACTTCCGAAATGCCTGCATGGTTTGCTTTTCAAATGGATCCTGAAGAATAAAGGGGAAAGGAGAAAAAAATGAGTGGGAAATATCAAAAAGGGAGACAGAACATTAGAGACTCCTAACTCTGGAAAATGAACAAGAGGTGGTAGAAAGGGAGGTGGGCGGGGTGTGGGGGTGACTGGGTGATAGGCATTGAGGCGGGCACTTGATGGGATGAACACTGGGTGTTTTTTTTTTTTTTTTTTTTGAACACTGGGTGTTATGCTATATGTTGGCAAATTGAACTCCGATTAAAAATATGTAAAAATAAATAAATAAATAAATAAATAAATAAATAAATAAATAAATAAAACAACAAAAAAACAAATGGATCCTGAAAAAAGATGTGAAAAGAACAGATGATAGCGTGTTATTTTTTATTTTTATTTTTTTAAAGATTTTATTTATTTATTCATGAGAAACACACAGAGAGAGAGGCAGAGACACAGGCAGAGGGAGAAGCAGGCTCCATGCAGGGAGCCTGATGTGGGACTTGATCCCGGGTCTCCAGGATCACGCTCTGGGCTGAAGGCAGCACTAAACCGCTGACCCCGGGTGGATGTTATACTTTGACTTAAACATTGTTTAATTTGACTGCTTACTTTCTCAGCACACGTGCAGGAAGTTTCACCCCAGAGTTTACAGTGATGCTGAAAATGTTGCTTCACAAGTGAGGAGTGGAAAGTTATCCCAATTCACGTGCTGGATACTGTGTGCAAGGCTCCAGAAAGTGTATTTCATTTAGTCCTTATCACATGCATGTGATTTGGGCATAACTATAATTTTAAAAGAAAAGAAATGGAAGTTTGGAGAAGTTAAAGCTTGATACCCAACAGTCATTAGCATGATTGATGGTTGTTCATAAATATTATTCCTCTGAGCCATGAAAACCACGATGATAATTTGTAGAGCATCACTTGGAGATTGTCTGCCTTTTTGTTCATTGGAGTATTAGCATACAGAAACCACTTTTCAATTTAAAGGAGGCAGATTTTTGGGACATGAGAAATACTAACTGGGTAAAGGATTAAGAAAAAAATTCACTTACGTCCTTTTACTTTGTTGGAGGCAGCATAAAATTTGTGCCTTCCTTATTTATTTATTTATTTATTTATTTATTTATTTATTTATTTAATTTTTTGTGCCTTCCTTTAGACCAATCCATGCACACCTGAAATTGTGCTTAGGGTCATCGACTTCCTTGGTTGGTTTAGACAGTTGTTTAATTGCAGAGAAATTGGACTGTGGACCTATTCTTTGGATGCCTGAGTGCTGTGCATTATTTACTAATAGCCAAATCTAAATATCCCCATAGGAGTTGATAAGGCAAGAGTGAGTCTTGAAAATTCTTTTGGTTTTATTAGGAAGATGTCTACAAAACTATTTCCCATCCCTGCAGGGTTTGAAGGGATGCTGTGCACATAGAAACCTTATTCCAGGCAGCAAAGGCTCACTTGTGTTCAGGCCTACAGTAACTTGGTTCCACTGGAGAATAAAATTTCAGAACATGCTCTTTACAGTGGTTGACGATTACTTCACCAGACCCATTGCATTTCTCGTGTTGCTAAAAATCAGAATTTCCTTTATTTGTGCTGTGTTTCCCAGAGTTTACACATGATTTCCTGCTATTTAGATACATTTCTTAGAAATGTTTTCAAATAGCCTCATTGTTTATTATGAAAAAGACCTAGAAAAACAGAAAAACATTTCTGTTCAAGCTGATCATAAACCATTTGGTATGATCTTTAAAAACACGCAGATGAACAGGTTTTAGGCAGAGTATGGGGAATGACTTAGAGACTTTAAAAATGAATTTTAGACTTAGACTCAAGCTAACTCGAAAGAGGAGCTGTTACATCCTTCTGATTCCCTAGTGAATATTTCTGAATTTAGACTATTACTGCAGCCATTTTTTTTTTCAGTTTCGAGAAATATGCAAGGAAGGCTTGTAGAATCAATAACAATTAAATGATAACTAATACAATTTATTAATGCCCCTGATTAACGAGTCATAACCAACAATGAGCTACTGGTTAAGCAAAAGTGCTCGGTTTACTCCCCCTGAAAGGGAGCTTCAATGAATAATTGTTCATATAATGTGTTGTGCTATATATAAAAGCACAACGAATATATATTAATTGTATACTTACAAATGTAAGGTGATATACATAAAACTGTTATATAATTGAAAGATTTAAAATGGACCTAAGTAAAATGATTATCTTAACTCATCCTAAAATCCTACCTTAAAAAAAGGTAAAAGCCAGGGCAGAAAAAGGGAAAACATCAAGTTTACCTTTTATCATTTAATAGACACTTTTCATTTCCCCTTGCATTTTGTGAGAATGTAAATGAAGACATCACTGCAGTACAACAACTGTAAAACCACGCAGCAGAATTCTTTAACAGTTGTGGAAAAATAAGAAATTTTGTTCCATTACTAAACTCAAAGAAACAGTGTTGAATTGAGAGTCGACAATCAACGCTTATTTTGTTAACCAAGGACTAATGTTAAGTGAATCTTTAGCATTAGCAAACTTTGAATGTTAAAATATGATTCTTAATTCAAGCTAGTTATTGTCCAGAATCTGTTCTTTCTTACTCAGTAAGAGATGTACAAGGGCCCCCAATTTCTACATGGTACCTGGGTGCTAGGAATAAAGGCTTTATTTTCCCATCAGCTCACAGCAAGCTGTGTCCACATGACAAAGTCCTGTTTGGACATGACACAAACAGCCTTGGACTGTGAGGGAGGAGTGCATGCTGAAGATGGCACAACAGCAAAGTAGCCAGAAACTGGGTGCCTGGCAACATGGAATGCCATACCAGACCCTTCCTGATGGTCACACCTCTGGTGTTAACCAGAGTTAACTTTGGAAGACACATCAAATTCTTCTTCTTTTGGTCACTTATGAGATGATTTTCTGTGCAAATAGATCTTTCCTCAGATTAATAAAATTCGGTGTCACGTTCTCAGATCAACAACAGCTTTGAAGGCCTGGTTTACAAGACCTCCTGTGTCAGACCTCAGTGATCAGAGAACTCAGATGGCTAAGACAGGTGAACCTACACCAAACTCATCAAGACTTTATATTCAGCAACTATTGTCTGTCACCTGAACAAATGAAACAACCAACACGTGTATGAATATATTTTGGTGTTAAAATATTTCCAGGGGATCCCTGGATGGCTCAGCGGTTTAGTGCCTGCGTTCAGCCCAGGACCTGGTCCTGGAGTCCCGGGATTGAGTCCCACATCAGGCTCCTGCATGTGGCTTCTTCTCCCTCTGCCTGTGTCTCTGCCTCTCTCTCTCTCTCTGTGTCTCTCATGAATAAATAAATAAATAAAATCTTTAAAAAATATATTTCCATATTAAAAATGTATCTAAATTTTCTAAAGGGCACAGGTCAGAATATAGAAGACAGAAGTGTGCTGCTGCTGGTGGTGATGTCAACACCTTTGATGTCTGCTTTAGTCCGTCACCACTATTACAGATGGCGTCTCAGATGCATATCTCAGATGTACCCCATTGGTCACCATGGGGAGTAGAGGACAAACTCAAAGCCACCTGCACCCCTACACACAGCTCTCAAGAAGCATTATTTCTGTTTTGGTCCATATGCAAAATCTGTCCAGACAGATGGCTTTGTCTAAATGGGAGACAAATTTAGTCTTATAAAAATACTTTGGATAAAGATTTACTTCCTAAATGGAATCTTGTATTCTTTCAAAATTATAAACATAAAAACCCAAACTTCTCATTGACACTTTCTAATGAAATCATAGTTTCCCCCCCTGTTTATTATAAGCTTTGTATTTATGTGACTGCCAGTCCCCTTTCAAAGCATATTGGCATGTTAGCTGATTTTGAAGAGTTGAAAATGCTTCTGACTGCTATGTTTTTACATGCTGGTTGTAGCACTATGCTGGACAATGTATTTTGGGCTCTCTAAAAGAATGTCACTTTCTTTCTCCCATAAAGTTAAAAATGTTTTGCTTTTATTTAAAGCATGTTAGGTTTTTTTTTGCATAATTTTTCCTGCCTTTACTGATGTTTGCAACACTTCTCAATTTAGTACCATCTGTGAATCCATCAGCTTGCTATTTACTGCCTCTTTTAGATCATTAAGGGAGATGTTATGGCAATAATGCTTTATTTACATGTCACTTTCCCAGGAAACTCAGAGTATATTTATAAAGTTATTGTATTAAACAATGGCACCCATGTGAGGTAAAGAATTTTATAGTTAGAGAGCATTTCAATACCAGTATGACTTATTTAAAATAGAAGGAAATATTTCAGGGATAGTAGAGTCTAAGTATGTTATTAGGTATTCTTGTTGCTTTGAGCCATAAGGAAGCTGTTGCAGTGCTTCTGGTAGGTTGTGTAATGACATGAGAGGTAGGAGTGATTATATTAAATTGATGAATGAGTTTTACTTTTTTTTTCCAGTCCCCCTTTGGGGAAATCCAAGTTTTAATTATTGTGAAGTGGCAAAAAGCCAATAATATTAGAGGAAGAGGGAGAAACAAAAGAATCAGGTAAAATTAATTATTAAGGATGATAAATAGTTTCATCATATTGTCTCTCTTCCTTTTAAATTATGACATCTTCAGTGTTCAGACGTGCTTCGAGAGGCCTGCAGACCAAGGAATTCTTTGTGAAAATGAGAATCCAGTTGCATTACTGAATATGTGTATTTTATTTTATTTGAAAGTAGTGTTGTATTGTGGCAGTATTGTGCTTAGCACAGAAAGCTGTCTCTTCTGTAGCTTCTCAGTACTTCTACTGACTACCCAGTGGCGTAGGCCATTAGCAGGTGTATAAGGAACCTCAGTTCTGGGTTATCCCTTTTTTTATCCTGAGATTTGAATGTCAGAAATGAAATGTCATCTGTTAGCAACTCGTACCACCTCTGCAAGTTAGTTCAGGAACTTTGGGCTCCTGATTTAGATGATGCAGGCTGTTGCTGAATTGAGCTTGAGATCTATCAGGTACTTATTATGGAATTAAAGTTAGGATCATCCAAAACAGTGTATGGTGTTTAACAAAATTCTGGCTGATATTTGACTTTGAAATTTATATTTTCTCTTGTTTCTTAAGTTCATTAATTATTTCAGTTAGGATTTATTTATAAATGAGCTTTATAATGGAGAATCAAAGGAATAAAAATGAGGGGGCAGAGATATAGCTACAGGCATCTCTTTCAATACGAATATAAAATTTATGGCAAATTTTGGAAAGTAGAGTTCCTATATTCTCATTTAAGTTGCTCCCCAGGAGACTTGAAGAATACATGTGGATTTGTTTGATGGACTTTTTTTCAATTTACTGTGTCTACTGGGTGAGGCAGTGGCTTTTGGACCTATAGCTAGTCCAGTGCACTGAGAGAGAGTTTTATGAGGACCATCTAAAGCTGATATTCAGTTTTTGTTTTAAGAACAGCAGTGAGACCTAAGGCCTACATGAGGCCCAAGGCAATTAGAATAGAGCCTCCCAAATTTAATTCATTTGAGTATTGTCATTTCATTTTTGCCATATGTGTTCACAACCTTCATTATTACCTACAGATTCTCCTGTAAATTCACACAATTTGGGTTTGAAAGGAAATTTTATATATTACTACCACAAGTCAGAAAAGTCTTCTTTGAAAATAGAATATCTATAAAAATAAAAAGACTAAAAACCAGAAAAAAGGTATATAGTTCTAGCTAGATGATGTTACTTGGAGGTTCAGTGCCTGAGAACATCTTTCTTCTGTTAAGACAAGAATGGAGAGATGTTAAAAGCCTGCTAGCACCAAAACTGAGGTTTTTCTCCTTGATCTTAAACTTTGTTAATCTTCAAGTCAGAGTTTTTAATATACTGTTACCACCTAAAATGATAGCCTAGACCATGGTTTAGGAAATAGAGGATTAAAAAGAAAAAAAAAAAAAAAAAAAAAAAGGAAATAGAGGATTAAAAAAATCAAAGAACATGGATCTAAAAGCCCAATCAAGTCAGTAATTCATTTATTCATTCAACTTATGTGCCTCCAAACTGAGTATGCTATTTTGACCAAAGCACACAAATCCTTGCCTACATGGATTTCCATGGAGTATAGAACTTTCCTTTTAACCCCTTTTGTCATGCATAGTATTATCCACTCCACCCCCTGCCCACCACTAAGACAACCTTTTTTTCTGTCCCAGCTCTTCTTGCTTATTACCTGAGTCCCGTGTAATTTTACTGTAGGGACTAGATATCAGTCTACTCCTTTTGTCCAAGGCTCAGCTTTGGAATGCACCTTGGTCTTGTCCACAGCCAGAGCTTCTCCAAACCTCTATTAAACTAAATATTTAATAATATTTCAAGTTTCTTATGCTATTCCTGGAATTCCTATAGGATCAGAAGAGTGCGAAAGCCAGGAGACATCTAATATTATGATGTGTCCAGGGTCCTGGTCATTCTTTCTGTTTGTGCTATCCTTTGGTAGTGAGTTGGTTTTAATCCCAAAATGTGCTCTGGGGCCTAGACTAAGCAATGTGGTCACATCAATTATCTAAATATTGCCTGGTAAAATTATTTCCCTGAAAGTGGCTAATATAAAAGACATTTATTGTATTAATATGGTTTAGTGTACTAGTAAGTACTTTTCTAGGTTTCCATGTAAAATCTTTCCTTCAGTGTTATTACTAAGCCTGAGAACATCTTCAGAGGCAATACCTGTGATCTCCCCAGTTAACTCTCCATTTTCTCCATAGAAATTAATCTCAAGGTAGACTATCTTGTGTCATGAGAATTTAATAACAAAGATTATGGCTTAATTTTCCATTTGACAGAGGAAACCAGTTATAGCCAAGACCAGCTGTGTTACTAGGCCTCCCTCATCTTTCTTGGAACAAATATTAAGTGTTGTCTACAGTTAGAATGTGGAACCTCCAAATTCCACTTGTTGTCCTGACTAAGCTTCAGTGTAATTATATAAAGTGCTTTCAGAAAGGGGTACACCTCTTCCATTATCCTTCTAAATTTAGAGATAATAAATTTTGACATCCTCCAGGGGAAGAAAAATCTTCAAAACTCTGATGAAAGCAAACCCATGAGCAAATTTAATAAGTAATGGCAATGGTAAATTCCAGGAAAGAAAAGCTATTTACAGTGTATGCTAGGAATATTTGGAAACAATACTAGGAAATATGAATGTGCTAGAATGCATGAGTAATACATATTTTTTAAAGTTTGGAGTGGTATCAGTGAGCATACATCTGTGGTCTTACTGAAAGCGAATCTGTCTTGTTGGTCTTTGAGAGCTTTACCGTGTGTGCCTCCAATTGTGAACACCGCCAGGGCTGTGCATAACCATATACATATGCTAGAGTCATGTACCCCTTGGGGTAGTCAATAAAAATGCTAACTGAAAAGAATTGATTTGTTTGTATTTTGGGTTTTTTCTTCCAGAGATAGCTTCAGGAGAAATAATTCTGGCTGCCCTCTTGTACTTATTAATGATAGTAATTTGGAGATGACGTCTTCGAAAAGCTTGGCATGCAAGACAGCAGGGAACAGTTGCACAGCTTAGATTGGAGAGACAATAAGTATGTGTTTGTTTGCTGCCAGATTATCCATCCACTTAATGCAGCTCTGCAATTTCTCACTTTGCTCTATCAGTGTGTTGATAGCAAGAATTTATAATTCTCCATCTCACTCCTCAGCATGTGTGACCCACGTCTCTTGTAATGGCTGCTTCGGAGTGTTGTGGTAGATGGAGGGGCTTTGACATCTGGTGGAATTTCCTCTGAACACCTCGAGAGAAACTCATGTAGACGTTTCTGTTGGGGCATCCCAGCAGGTACCTGTCAGCCTTGGGAGCTTCACGCTCTTTTGAGCTGGAAAAATGCCAGTAGAACACATAATGCCAAGAAAATAGTCTTGCTTTGGGTAGCTATGGAAAAAGGACAGGCTGTAAGATGGAGTAGTTCTTAGTAATTCTCTGGAAAGGCAAGGGATGATTTTCCCAGCACTAGTTCTCTGGACTAAAGCCCAGGCTTCCTATGGACATGCCATAGCAAGAATTCCTGGCAACGTAGCGGGATCTCCAATTATGCCAGCATACACTTACAGAGACATCTATGAATAGAAAGGACATTGACACAGGGCATTGACAAAGTCATGACTATTTTTAGATAACATTTAGTGTATACATTTTCTCACTGGAAAAGGAGTCTCTATTTACCATAGGCTTCCTTAGACTACTAGGAAAAACATGTTAACAACAAATGCCAAACAAAGATCAAAGAGTTAACCTATTGGTGACTTGTTTCCATTCAGATCAAAGAAGGTAGATTCTTGGTTTATCAAATTGAGAGGCATATTATTTTAATTATATTAATAAGCTAGTATATTAAATATATTAATCTGAAAGTTATTGGAAATGTTTAATTTCAAAGACATCAAGAAAATATTGAATTGTTCCAATAATGTTATCCCTTCAGGTAGTGTAAAAGTTTTTGTGCTTTTTGTTTTTGCTTTTTAATTCTTTAGGTATTTTTTTTAAAGATTTTATTTATTTATTCATGACAGACACAGAAAGAGAGAGAGGCAGAGACACAGGCAGAGGGAAAGAGAGAGAAGCAGGCTCCATGCAGGGAGCCCGACACGGGACTTGGTCCCGGGTCTCCAGGATCACACCCCGGGCCAAAGGTGGTGCCAAACCACTGGGCCACTGGGGCTGCCCCAATTCTTTAGGTATTAACAGTATTTAGTCAAGGTATGGGATAATTCTCAGTGTATATACTCCTCTTTATTTAAAAATAAATATCATGAGCATGTAAGAATTTAAATTTGGGGTGTTGAAGGTGGTAGTTGTTGACTGAATGCATTTGGGGCTAATACGCTCAGAAAGTGAGGTTCAAGAGAGGCCTTGGCAGCAAATTTACAGTGGATTATCACTGCTGTTTGCCTTAAACATTTTTCAAAGAATCCTTCGGTTTTCCTTGAAAAATCACCACCAGTGAAGGGATTGGTTGAAGAATGGGAGAAATAAGTGCAGTCTTGGGTAATTTTAATTCTTATTGCCAAAGACTATTCCATTGTATTGGATTTGAAGCCTTGCTTTCCAATTTTTCTTGATAATACCCGGTATTCCTGGAAAGGTAAATAAGACAACTAAGGTATGACTGAGCTATGACTTTGAATTCCAAGGTAGAAATCCTACTCTAGGACAAGTCTGAGGTGAAGACTGTGGAGAAGCTAATTAGCATCTGAGTTGCCCTTTCTCAACTCTCTAAATAATAGATAACTCTGAAAATAAATAAAGAATAGCTCCACTAAGTTGAGTGAATAGCTCCACAAAATACCTCACGATCCAGGTGTTTTGTGCTGACTTGGGTCTGCTCTGTTCCAGTAGGGATATATATAAGAGGAGCCATGAAGAAGTTAGGAATTGTGTTCTTATGAAAGACTCCTAACTCTGGGAAATGAACTAAGGGTAGTGGAAGGGGAGGAGGGTAGGGGGTGGGGGTGACTGGGTGATGGGCACTGAGGTGGGCACTTGATGGGATGAGCACTGGGTGTTATTCTATATGTTGGCAAATTGAACACCAATAAAAAAATAAATTTATAAAAAAAGGAATTGTGTTCTTCATATAACAGATTCCTCCACTATTTCTATAAATATTATAGTATTATAGAAATTTCATTTTTCTCACCAAACTAAAAGCTGGGAGGTAGGTAGTTACTGGCTCAAGGATTCTAGAGTCTAGGTTCTGCAAATTTCTTGCCCTTTTCATTGTGGTCTCATGGTTAGAAGACAGCTGCTCCATCTCTAACATCACATCCATATTCCAGGCAGAAAGAATGGGAGGAAAAAAAGTAAAAAAAAAAAAAGTAAAAGAAATTCATGAATTAGCATGAGTTTACTCCCTTTTTGAGAAACTCTTCAGTCTACCTATATCTCATTGGCCAGAATTATATTGCAGGACATCCTCTGCCTGCCAGAGAAGCTGGTTGTTGTTTTCTGGATGAGAACATTACTATTCCTCACTCGACAAATTGACATTCTCTTAGAAAGGAAAATGGAAATGGTAGGAAATTAGTCTGTCATAAAAATCCTATCATTAATGTTATGTCAAATAATTCTTAAATCTATTCATATTTCTTTATTCCCCTGTTACTATATTTAGCAAATTAGAGAAAAGAAGATATCAGTTAATTGGATTGATCAGGGAGTATATCATGAGGATGTGGGACTGGAAGATGAATTTTGAAGGTTAGTTATCCTTTGGAGAAGAAAGTGGGGTAGGAGTTCTAAGCAAGAAGAAAAGAGGGAATAAAAGCCCCAGGATGGAAATGATCATCGTACATATGAGTGTGATTCTGGTTATGGGCAAAGAGACAATTAGGAGATCAGAGTTGCATGAGCTAAGATGTTTAGAAAAATCTTAGAGGTATTTCTTTAAAAAGTAGAATGGTTGGAGAGAACTGTGTCAGATACTCAGATCTGATTTTTATATAGCATTATGGAGAAGCATGAAGGAATCCAAATTATACTCTAAGAGAAGCTCTAATTCTTAATATCTGAAAAAGAAGGAAACTCATCACTCAATGAAGCCTCCATCGACAGCTACTTAATAGGCATTTCCCGTTTCTATACTCATTATCTTTCAGGCTATTTTGAATTTTCTAAGTTTTTAGGGTAATGTATATTTCATTACCTTCCTAGAACATAGGAAGAAAAAAGACATGTGTCTTTTTCATGTGTCTGTCTATGTCTCATAGACCACCTGAGTCAGAGGAAGCTTATTCACAGTAGACGATATGAACTAGATAAATTTTCTCTTGAGAACCTGAGGGTTTCTGAGAGTCTTCATAATTTTACTCTCAGTAACAGAACTACCTACCTGGAAATAGGGTCACTGACCAGGAGATCCAAGAGAGAGAGGAGGATATAAATCCAAGCAGAGGAAGCCATTGCTCATGGAGAAAAAAGTGCAAAGAGAAGCAAATAGGAAGGTTTATGCTGAAGACATCAAAGTTTCCAGTTCTTAGAGGTTTGGCTTGACTTTACTTTTCCTGCAGTGAAAATCTAGTGTCCCTTCATTAAGTTTTCTTAGTTTCTTAGAGCATGGGTTTCTCTTTCTTGCTATTAGTTATACTCGCCACAGACAGAAATATATTTAAATGATATTTCTCTATTTGCCTATTAGAGGGATGAGATTACATTAAAAAGGAGAGGTACTATTGATACATTATATCTTTTTAAGTGGCAGTTTAAAATCAGTGCAACCAAATTCCTCCAATCTTATTCTTGCATGATAAGCCTCATTATTCCTGTTTGAAAATTGCAGGATTGGTAGTGAATTTTTTTAAAAAAGACTTTATTTATTTATTCATGAGAGACACATACAGAGAGAGAGAGGCAGAGACACAGGCAGAGGGAGAAGCAGGCTCCATGCAGGGAGCCCAACGTGGGACTCGATCCCGGGACTCCAGGATCACACCCTGGGCCGAAGGCAGGTGCTAAACCGCTAAGCCACCCAGGCTGCCCCAGTGAAGTCTTTTTTTTTTCTCCAGTGAAGGCTTTTTAAAAAAGAAGTCTGTGTCATCTCTGAAATTCACGCAGATTGTCTTAATGTACTATTATTTACATATTAGTCCAATTAATTATCACAATTCATCCAATCTTGGAAGCTCTAATAACATAGGGAGGATATAAGTGGATTTTCCACATTTTTTGGGGGAAAGTTAGAATGTTCTATAGGGACCAATCAGAAGTACATTTAGTAAAAGAACACAAAACCATGGTTATGGGTTACCTTCTCTATTGTTCTGAGACTTTTGGTCTTACCGCAGTAATCACAATCACCTCCTTGGACTGTTGGATGAGAATTGTGTCATGCGCCAAACTTGACCTTGAGTAGTTCATCAGCATGAATCCAGGGATGCTGCAAAGCAAGCACTAATTACAAGAGAAGGTGTTGCTCTCACTGCTCAGTTTAAGCAGCTGAGAGGAAGAATGAAGGTCAAAAGAACTGCCATGATCAGGGTCATACAACTTGGTTTGATGTGATGTAGCTTTGCTTTAGGGAGGTCCTCTCTGTAATAGCAGTACAAACATTTGGATGAAAAGAGGCTTTTTCAATTCTTATTAATTTGTGGAGTCCTCCACTGGACGATTTGAATATTGTCTGTGATAACCTATAGGTTACCTATAGGTTATAGGTCTGAGTCATAGCTCCTTGGAAGGGTGAGGTTTTAAGAAGGAGGGTGAGTGGATGCAAGCCTCCAGTTTTCTGCCCCTGAACACATTAGTGGAGATTATTTTGGGGGGAGAAAAAAGAAATGAGAGAAAAGAAATGAGGCAGGATAATGAAAAGACCTAGTACTGCCCTTGCATTGGACAAAGAGCATCTGGAGGCCACAACTCAAGGGGATGGGAAATATGTGAGGGTTGAGATGTATTGAGGAGATGAGAATTTAAGGGACAAGATGAAATTCTCCTTTCTCACAAAATCCTTTTATCCTCAATCCCTCCCCTGACCCCCACCCCCGCCACTGTGTTCTGTTTGTTTTCCTAAAGAGAGATGAAGAATCGTTGTGTATTGAGCACTTGCTACAGCCCAGGCTTTGCTTTAGGCTCTTCCGTGTCCAACTTCTAGCCAGTCCATCAACAGTCTTGGGAAAACTTAGATGACCCTGCACAGCAAGGTTGTCTGTGGTGATCTAAGTAGCATAAACTACCGATCATTGGTAAAAAGTAGCCCCTGTGATTGTTGAATCAGAAAATTAATATTCCCCTAGAAGGACTTAGAAATAACAAGTAGAAAAGTTGTTAGGGGCATCCGGGTGACTCAGTTGGTTAAGCATCTGCCTTCAGCTCAGGTTATGGTCTTCAGCCCTACATTGTCAGGCTCCCTGCTCAGTGGGGAGTCTGCCTCCCTCTCTTCCTCTGCCCTTCCTCCAGCACCTCTCTCTCTCTCTCTCTCATGTGTGTGTGTGTGTCTCTTCTCTCTCTCATGCTCAAATAAATAAAATCTTAAAAATAAGTTATTTTCTGTGGCTAGGCATATTTATTTTTGATAGTTCATACTGAATTTATTTTTTGGTTTTCCAAATAATTTTTTCAAAAGAGAGAGAATGAATTTCTGAAAACTTGATTCCTTGAAATTTTTTTTCACTAGTGAACACTAACAAGCATCAAATTTGGTGGCTTTATAAGAATCATCAATTGTATATTATAAGTGCTTCTCAGGTTGTAACTCTAGCATTTTATACATAAATCTGATCTATCTCTGCCTCCTAGGGGGCTGAGGTGCTGATAGTTAGTTTTATGCTATCAGAGTTCTAACTTTGCATCAAACTATATGTGCGGTGTTCCTCTGCATGCAGTACAAGTGGGTTATTTGTTTGTAGGAGTTAGCAATTCTTCCCTTTGCTGGAAGAAGAGGGGATGGTCATCTTCTCTTGGGAGGGGTCAGCTTTCACCTGTAGTCTCTATTATTATAATTTTTCTTTAGAGATAACTGATATATTGAGTACCCATTTGTATTACAGTGTGCTTGTAGAACTTGAAATAACTTTACTGGAGAGTTTTAGGATTTTTATTAAAATTAAAATTTATTATGCATAGATTATTGTGTGATGATTATGTCTCTTAGAAGTAATACATGAAAGAGAATATTACCTAAGTTAGCTCTTTACTTAGTTTCATTTGTGGTTTTTATTTTCTTTTATTTTGTTGAGTGTTCTGAAAGAGACCTTAAAAAATTAATGTGATTGTTGAAAGAATTAATTAAGCACCCAAGAAAATCTATTTTTATATTAGAGAACAGACACTCTAGTTATGTATTTTGCATTCAGAGAAATTTATGAATGATAAGGTTAGGCATGTTTAAATTTCTTTTTAATAGGAAAATAGGTTTGATTTTCCTTGTGAAGACTTAAAAATTTTTATGCATAAAATTATGTAACAATGTGGTTTGATACTTTAAGAAATCATGTTATTTGGAAAGTGGACAAATAGATAAATAACATTATCTCTCTAACAAAAACACTTAACATAATCTCAAACCAATGAATTTGTAATTCAAAGAAAAATCTGCTATGGAATTAATTTACGATAGATAAAATTTCACATGAGTTACTTCATTGGAGTGTTCGTTTTTCTCTAGTGGTGAGTTATTAGTAGAGATAATTCAAATGGTGAATGATTAATCGGAAATTTATGGAATTTATGCCAATAATATCTTAGAAATTCATAAATGTATATTTCTTGATGAGAAAATTAACACACTTTGGTGAGACTTTATTCACATTTTGTGTAGTAGTACCTTATAATATCATTTGTTATAGCAGAGGGTTTCAGTTCTCCAAATGAACACAAACCAATGGCAGTTAGGGCTTGCAATTAGTCTTTCTCCCCTTCAAACTGGTACCAACTAAATTTATTTACATTTGAGAATCAGACATGTACAGGACAGAATGTTCCTGTTTGATATTTTATGCTTTCTCATTTTCATGCACTGCTAAGATATTTTCTTGTGCTCTTTGGCAAAGGGAGAAGTTAGCATAGCACAACTATTTTTTTTTTCTGACCTCATTTTGTTCTTTTAAAAACTCAGTCTTATGCAGCACCAAAGTGGCAAAAATAGAAGGATCTTAATTCACATTTATAGGGTGTGTAGCAGGTCTAAAAAACATCCCTGAGCACCCAAGTCAGAAGGTGCAGGTCATTGAGGGAAATTGAGCAGGGGAGTCAAGCTTCTAGGATGTACTACTGATTGTTGCTGAGCATTATGGCTAGAAACTTTTAATAGAAACAGCATCATAACTGGTCTTCTTTTATCCCCTCAAGCTCGTGTACTCCTTACAAAGCTCATTCTGATTATACAAGGATCCACAAGTAGAACAAAGATGGCTACTTTTTTTTTTTGGTACTATAATAAAAAAAGATATGGAACAATTTTATTGTCTTATTAACTATAATTTAACTTTAAGAATTTCTCTGAAAGGGGATCCCTGGGTGGTGCAGCAGTTTGGCGCCTGCCTTTGGCCCAGGGCGCGATCCTGGAGACCCGGGATCGAATCCCACGTCGGGCTCCCGGTGCATGGAACCTGCTTCTCCCTCTGCCTATGTCTCTGCCTCTCTCTCTCTCTCTGTGTGTGTGACTATCATAAATAAATAAAAAATTAAAAAAAAAAGAATTTCTTCTGAAAATGTTTATTTCCTTATAATTTCTACTGCAATAGCATTTTATCTAGCAATAAATTTTATTTTTGCTGGGAGTCAATTCAGTGTTGTATAATATCATAAGCTGTCAGTTTATTGTTTATTTTTAATGTAAGTGCTTTTCACTTGGTGGTGCCACAATTCAGTGAACATTTGTGCAGCATTTATATGCTAAGAGCTTTGTGGAATTTTTTTAAAAAGAGGGAGATTGTAAATTAGTAGGGGAAATGCCTATATTTGGTGACTGTATTATGGAAAAGTATGGGTAAAATGGGTAAGAGAGGTAAACAAAATAGACTAGTTAAAGAAATACAGTATTAATTTTGACTGAGGTTTTGGAGTAGGAGTGACATTAAAAGGAGCTTCCCAAGGGAATGATTGTTTAAACAGGACCTTGAAAGATAAATAGGATAGGGTGGGAATGTTCCAGGTATGGGTTGGTGGTGAAGTTGCCTAACATGAATTAAGGTGTAGCTATTGGTGAATCTTAGGTATATTCAGAAACATCAAATAATCCATATTTTGGTAAATTGATGCCAGACTATGCAAAGGGTTGAAGGCTGTGCTGAGGAATCTGGACTTTATTTTGTGAATATTGGGGATTCTCTGAAGGCTTTTGAATAGAGAAATAACCTATAAAGACAGTAACAGATGACAATAGGAAAGATATAGGTGAGAACGAGAAAGGAGGAAGGAAGAGGGGCCCAGTCACATAGAGATATTTCTTGGGAGGCTACAGGTAGTTCAGAGAGAAACAGTGGATTAAAATGAGAAGTTCATGATAATAATGGGTATCTGAGTAACATAGCTGGGGTTTGATGGCTGATTGGACACCAAAGAGAAGGAGTAAAGAGGAAAAGAAAGGAGTCGAACATTTTCTTCTTAGCATTTTGACTTTGTCCCTGGAATGGTGATGCTCTTAGCTAAAGGTAGGAATTTTGGAAGATAGCAGGTGAATAAAAAGTTCCATCTTGGTCCTATTGTACGTGGGAATTAGTGGTATGTCCTGTGGAGCAGTCATGCATTGTGATAAAAGTTACATTGATAAAGGTCTAGATATGTTAAATGTCTTCCTAACATTGGAGAAAACATATATAAAGGGAACAATTATAGCAAAATGAGGACAAAAAGATGACGGAGAACAGGGTCATGAAAACAAAGAAGGAACAGTTCACAATGACGCATGCTATTGATTGGAAAAGTGGATTGAAACTTGAGAACTCATTGACTTTTCTGAATAATATATCATCAGTGCCTTATAAAAAAGTAATTTTAAGGTAAGCAAAAACAGACAATAAGTGCTTTTTAGATTTATTTTCTTAGGAAAGTTTCAAGATGGAAAGATTTAGTACCTACTCCGCGTCTCTTTCTGTGGTTCTTTTCCCCCCGACATCCGTTACAGATGCATGGGTTTAGGCTGAAGTTCCAGTTCCTCTACTTGTATACTCCTGTTCATATTTTTTTAAATTCTCAAACCCTAAGTTTCTTTATCTGCTTAGTGGAAATAATGTAATGTCTACCTCAGAGAATATTGGGAATGACTAATGCATGTGAAAGCATTTTATGAATTGTTAAGTGAGTCCTATACAAATGTTGCTGTTAGTGTCTGTATTGACTTTTACTGAAGTGGTGGATACAGAATGAACAACTATTAATCTTTTTCTTGTTATTGTTTCAAGGAGTGATTCTTCTTTTTCTTACTTTTGGATGTGTTAGAAAGCGATTCTATGTCTTACATGAGGTTGTGTTTCTGGTCTCAGCCATCTCCCCAGGTTTTCTAATCATTAAATTCTGTTCTTTCTCTTCCTTTACTTTCATTCTTATTTTTCTCTTTCACCTTCTCTTTTCCTCTTCAATCAGATTTTTATTAATCAGTAAATTTTTAGAGATTTTATTTATTTATTCATGAGAGAACAGAGAGAGAGAGAGGCAGAGACATAGGCAGGGGGAGAAGTAGACTCCCTGTTGGGAGCCCCATGTGGGACTCCATCCCCGGACCAGGGATCACTCCCTGAGCCGAAAGCAGGTGCTCAACTGCTGAGCCACTATAGTTGTCCCTATATTTGTTGAGCATCTGCTAAATGCTAGGAATTCTTTTGGGGATCTGAGCATATAGCTAGTCTGCACTCTTTGTATTTATGTTTGTTTACCAGGCAGTCTTAGGAGACTCTGCATTTATCCCTCTCAATTACTCTCTCTCACTCTAATGAAGCTCGTTATTCATATTGTAGACCTCAGTATACTTCACGTTGACTATTCCTGATCCACTTCATTTTGTCTAAACTCTGGTTAATTTAATCAGAATTAGCAGAGATATTTAGCATTCTGAAGAATGTGCAGAAACTTTTTAATGTCACCTCTACAGTGATGTTCATTAGGTAAGGATACACGCGGCTCCCTATTTGTGTTTGTCAGAGATTGAGGGGAGAAAACTTTCAAAATACGTATTTCAGCCTGGAAGTTGTCAAACTTCTATCTCTCGCCCTTCCTCCAGAAGCAGTCTCCTCTACCCACCCTCATTGCCCTGTATTGAGGAATGTTTCTCATGGAAATTGGCCAAATTCTTCAGTGTTTTGGAATTAGTCAAAGAAAAAAGGCTGAGACTGATTCGTCTATTGGATAGAGATAAAATGATGTGTATATGTAATTTGATGTATGTAATGAACAGATTCCTGAAATCACAATGAATTGACATTTAATATATTAAATAAATTGTAAATGTAGATACAATTCAAGCTCTCTGACCTCATGCAAAACCCTTCAAGTGTCTTTTTAAAAATAATCTGTAAAATGAAGGATATAAATGTCCTTTTATCTCTGTAATTCTATGATACCTGCTACTTAGGGATTCTTCTGATGTTTTTTCATATAATAGCTTTATTGAGATATAATTCACATATCATACAATTCATTTTAAGTGTAGAATTCAGTGGTTTTAGTATACTGATAGCAGTGGTTTTAATATACTGACAGAATTGTCAAACAATCATAATTTGGGAACATGTTTATCATCCCCCAAAGAAATCCCATACCCATTATCACTCATTCTTCATTTCATTCCAACCTCCTGACCCCTAGGCAACCACTAATCTACATTCTGTTAGTATAGATTTTCCTATTCTGAACTTTCCTATAAATGCAATTATACAATATGTTGTCTTTTGTGTCTGGCATCTCTCATTTAGCATAATGTTTTCAAGATTTATCCATGTTGTACCATATATCAGTATTAATTTTTATTGCCAAATAACACTCCATTGTAAAGGTATATCACATTTTATTTATCCATTCACTAATTGATGAGCATTTGGATTGCTTCACTATTTGGCTATTATGAATAATGTTGCTCTGAACATTTGTGTTCACTTGTACACATGTTTTCATTCTCTAGGGTGTATAACTAGGGGTAGAATTTTTGAGTCATATGGTATCTCCATATGTAAACTTAAAACTCCCAGTTTCCCAAAATGATGCATCACTTTACATTCCTACCAGGAGTATATGAAGATTCTACTTTCTCCATATCATCACCAATATTTGTTATTATCTGTCTTCTTGATTATAACCATCTTGGTTTGAAATAACATCTCATGTGGTTTTGATTCGCATTTCTCTCATGGATAACAGTACTGTGCATCTTTTCCTGTGCTGACTGACCACTTGTATTTCTTTCTTTTTATTTCTTTTTAAAATATTTTATTTCTAAGTAATCTTTCCACCCAGGCTTACACTTACAACCCTGAGGTAGAGCTGCGTGCTATGCTGACTGAGCCAGCCAGATGCCCCTTGTATATCTTCTTAGAGAAATATCTATTCAGATCCTTTGCCTATTTTTACTTGGCTCATTATCTTTCTATTATTTGGTTTTTATTATTGAGTTATAAAGTTTTTTTTTAATATATCTTAGGAACAAGTTCCTTACCAAACAAGATCTATAAATATCTTTTCTTGTTCTGTGGGTTATCTTTTCACTTTCTTGATGGGATCTTTTGAAAGACAAAAGATTTTAAGTTTGATGAAGTACCTTATTTTTCTTCTGTTGCTTGTACTTTTGATGTCCTATGTAAGAAACCTAAGAAATCTAAGGTCATGATGATCTATACCTGGGCTTTCTTCAAAGAGTTTTATAGTTCTAGCTCTTACCTTTAGGTATGTGATCCATTTTGAATTAATTTTGTTATATAATGTGAGGTAGAGGTACAATTTTATCCTTTTGTCTATAGGTATCTGGTTGCTCCTGCATCTTTTGTTAAGCAGACTATTTTTCCCTCTGTTGAAAATTAAATGTGAGGGTTTATCTCTAGACTCTCAGGTCTGTTGCATTTCATCATATTGCTAAGAGTACTCTTTTTTCTCTCTTCTACGGACTGAATTTTCTCAAATTTTCTAAGACCAGCTTTAATGTCTCCATTCCATAAAGCTAATCTCCTTTTTTTTCTTCTGGCCTATAGGGTTATAAGTCATAAAGAAATGGAACGAATTGACTTAAGAGTCCCTTTTTAAAAGAGTCTTCAATTTGGAAAATGTCCAATTTTGAATTCAAGGCTTGAAGATCACAGAGCCCTCACAGATAATTCCATTTAACCTGTCATGTGATTTTCAGGTGCAAAACTCAGTGAATTTGCATAAGCAGAAACTCATTTGCATAGGACAAATTGATGTACATCTGATGCATATCTGTACTTAGTAATCAATGCATTTGCAAAAATCTAATAAAAATGTGTCCTGAACATACAAGATCTAAAATGATAAATATATTAAATATCCTTCAGTAGAAAAGAGATTGAGTTATCTGATCCAGTGAAATTAATTTTTAGTAAGATGGCATATTAATTGAAAGCTTAAGATTAATGATTTTTACTTGCCTGTATATTAAGTCACAATTCACTTCTGCCACTTTTCTTCTCAAATAATCAAAGTATTGAATTTTTCCTTCACTTGGGCAAGTTAGCTTTTAACATGGTTTTACTGGTGTTCTTTAACTCACTCATTCACTTATGCAGCAATTCCTTTATTAAATTAATTTTTAAAGTGTGCCTTTATACTAATTTCTACAGGAGATGTAAATAAAAACAGAAATCCTTATTCTACAGAAATTTATAATTTATTAGAGAAATTAAAATAACATAATATGGACTTCCAGTTCAATAGTACATGTGTCAGCTTCCCTTTGCCCCGACATACACACATAACACAGACACACAAATATGTACACGTCAGCACAAAGAAGAGACAAGCTGGGAAAACAGATACAAGATAGAATAAATTTAAGTTTGTTTCCTTATGCTAACCGGTAGATTCTGTGATTCATAAACATACATGGACACAAAATATTAGTGTGTGCTTGAAAAACCATCAAAATGAAAGATGAATTAGTAGAAATGATTCCAGACCAAAAAAGATAAGTTACAGAACAAATAGAAAATAAGAAAATTCAATTAATATCTTCTAATGTTTTTTGTATCCATTAAGTAAAGCAAATGTGACATTATAAAATTAAGAAAATAACCTGGAAATTTAAATATATAGAAATAAATTACAATAAAATTTGAATTGAGTAAATCACAAGTTGCTTATAGTTGAAAATGAAGTAAGATCTGAAAGATAAAGCCAAGGAAACTATAAATTTCCTAAGAATAAATTACTACAAAGTCAATGCTAAAACAATAGCATTTTGTTCCTTCACAGTTTTGGAAACCAGGAGTGAAGTCTAGGTACCAGCAGGATTGGTTCTTTCTGGAGGCTGCCATGTGTCTCTCCTAGCTTCTGGTGGATGCTGGCAACTCTTGGTGTGCCATGGCTTGTAGATCCATCATACCAACCTCTGCCTCTGTATTAACATGTCCTCCCCCTAAGTGCCTGTATATGTGTTTCTCTTTTCTAAGGATTTGCCGTTGAATTCAGGGTCCTTACTAATCCAGATTAGCCTCATATTTACCTTAATTACATCTTGAAAGACCTTTTTCAAAAAAAGGTTATATTCTGAGGTTCCAGGTGAACTTATCTTCTCATCTACTACAGAAACATATGACAGAAATGGAAAATATGAGATCAGAAGTCTTTAAGGAACAAAAGAATAAATCCAGTCGAAATTACCATCCAAAATATTTAACCCATGGTGTGGCATAGCCATAAATTGATCAAAATGGAAGCTCTCCAGTCAGAATTTTTTAAGATTTTATTTATTCATGAGAGACACACAGAGAGAGGCAGAGACAAGAGGAAATAAAGAACTAGCAGAAGAAAATATCTTGAGGCTTAAGAAAGGTTAAATCTAAATTTTGAAGGAGTTCAGTAAAGGTCAACCAAGATAAATGGAAAAGAAAAACAAAACACCTAGGAAAAATTAATTTGGAATTAATTTTGAATTTCCTAAGAGAAATTCCCCAACTCTGAGAATAAGGGAAAATCTGAAAATCTTCCAGTGAAAATAAGTGATTTACCTACCAAGGAATATTAGAAATATGAATCAAATTTTTCATCCTAATATAGGATGATAGAACTCAAAATAGCAGTATTTTCCACTAATGATCAGAAAAATTAGGGAACAACAAAGTAATAACAATAAGAAAGAAACTTCCTATTCACAATTTCTGGAAAAGGAAACTAGTAGCTGGTGGAGAGGAAGACTTTTCATTTTATGCTGTTTCATATTTTGTTGTTGTTATTGTCATTAAGAGCAGTTTTAGGTTTACAGCAAAATTGAGAGGAAAGTACAAAGATTTCCAGTATACTTCCTACCCCATCTATATAGAGCCTCTTCCACTTCTCAAAATCTAAAACTCAGGACACCTGAGTGGCTCAGTAGTTGAGTGTCTACCTTTGGTCCCTGGATCGAAGCCTACTTTGGGGTCCCCACAAGGAGCCTGCTTCTCCCTCTGCCTATGTCTTTGCCTCTCTCTCTGTCTCAGGAATAAATAAATAAAATCTTTAAAAAAAAAACTAAAAATAAAAAAATTGCAGGCTAGTTAACTTTAATACATTGGTTAAAAATGAAATGGAATACATTAATTTATGACAAGTTGAAGCTACATTTTATTGTGTAAAATTTTTAAAACATCCTGTTTTCTTTTTAACTATACAAGTAATGTAGAAATTCATTATTTTTGTAGAAATAAGTAAATGGGACAGCTAAAGGTTCCTTTGAATTCTTCCCTAGTCCCAATCTCTACACGTGACATATGCATATATATGTATTATGTATATGTAATATACATAATGACAGAGAGATCTCTACATAAGTGCATTTGTGGCTGCATGTGAGTGTGTGATATTTCTACATAATTGATGTCTTACTATGCATATTGCACAACTTGGTTCTTTTCATTAATATGTGTTAGAGATCTTGGTATATTAGTCCTTAAAGATTTACCTCATTGTTTTTAACTGCTGCACCAGATCCCTATTTAACTACTGTCTGATGGACGATCATTTATTTTGCTTCCAGCTTTTGCTCTTCCACCTGTAGTCTGCGTTGAACCTTTTGGGGCATGCTTCATTGTGCTCACTGATGTGGAGATTTCTGTAGGGTGTAGAGTATAACAGAGATTGCTCTATTATAGGTTCTACACCTTTTATGTTTTAGTAGACTTTTCTAAATTGCTAAATTAATTTGCTTGTGCAGATCTAATCATTGATATTACAAAGTATTAAATCTTAAAAGTGGACCTTGTGAAAAACAACTCCTTCCTGCTCAGTAGCAAACTATAACCCTGTAGATAAGGGGGAAGAAAGAAAAGAAATACATTGGAAATGAAGCTTTGGATTGGAATTACATAGTTTTATCACGTAGTGAACATGGGGAAACTGTTCTGAAATATACATTGATCAGCTACTCAATTAGCTGTGGTGCCAAAACCCAAAACCGGTAATCCATAACTGCATCAATCAGAGGGGTGTTTTGGGAAGTTCCTCTGGTTTGATACTCTAAGGTTTTTAAAAAAGTGAATTGAATAAAAAGAAAACTTAATAAAACTGAGCATAATTTGAGAATAATGGGGGTCTTGGGCTGTTTTTAAAAAGTTCCCACTCAAACTAGGATCTTCCTCATTGGTGGTACTATCCAATGATGCATTCCAGGGATGAATGAATTTAGTCAGCTGATAATTGACTCTCCTGGCTGCATACTTCCACCCTAGGTCTCCATAGCCCTTTTTGTTCAAGACACCTATGCCCCAGTTTCCTTATCTGTAAATTGGGGCTATCTATCTTAAAGGCTCCTTGAAGAGGAGTTATTTTAATATTTTTATTCTTAGCACAGTATAAACAGTGAAATGATAACTGCTATTATTATGATTATTGTTGTTGAAATATAGTTAGAAGAAACATGTGAGAAAAACTCTTACGACTAAATAAAAGAAGGGTAATTTACATTTACCCAAACATTTAACCCAAATTTCCCAGTCTTTTTTATTTTCTGATATAGGGAATAGATGTGAGTTACTTCTGTTTTTGTCTCATATAAGCTGTATCTCTCTGCCTCTATTCAGCACAGACTCGGAGAGCACAATATAAAATATGGTCAAGGGGTGCCTGGGCGGCTCCGTCGGTTACGTGTCTGCCTTCAGCTCAGCTCCTGATCTCAGGGTCCTGAGATCGAGCCCCAAGTGAGGCTCCCTGCTTAGTGGAGAGACTGCTTCTCTCTCTCCCTCTGCCCCTCTCTGTGCTTGTGTTCTTTCTCTCTCACTCAAACAAATAAATAAATACAAATCTTTAAAATATGGTCAGGTTACCAAGATATATGTTTAATCAGTCCCTATTAAAATTTGATAGAGGGCACAGCACTTATTCTTAAGAGTGATGAGAATACCTAAGGAGTGAGCCAGCACACTGAGCTCAACCTCTCTGGCCCAATGCAGATTTCAAAAAGATGAGGGATCACATATAAAGGAAAGAACTGAACGTTTTCAGAATATGGTCTCGTGGCTGGCATTCTCATCTTCCCACATCCTTTAATCTCCCTTTGGGTACTAACTCATATATCCCTCTAACTTTTATATGCATAAAATAACTTTTATATGTATGAGCCATACTGCTACCATTGAAATCTGGGTCTAGGAATTATTATTTACTTCTGAGTGTCATCATTTTATGCCCACTCTTCCCTGTGTCAGTTATTTCAGAAAGCCCCAGTGCTCTAGTAACTGAACATTTGGATCCAAACCTGTACTCTGTATAGTGTCTGCCTGTCATATTGGTACTTACTATATTGTCTGCTCCTGAACCCCTTTTTCCTTTTCTTTTCTGATTGTATGTGCATCCTTTAATTCTCTCTTTCCTTTTGGAAAAATACAGTTTACTAGTAGGGAGGCTCTTTCTATGATCATGCTGACCTGGGAGCTCCATTTCCTTTGCTCCCCACCATTGCTGAACATCTACTTTTTATTTTCTTTTGTCTTCAGTCACAGTAGTTTCTCTTTCTCTCTCTTCTATTTCTCTCTCTTCAATAGATATGAAATATTATTTCATTCTTTTTTTAAGAGGGAATTTTTATTGGGCATCTGAGTGGCTCAGTCAGTTAAATGTCTGACTCTTGACCTCAGGTTAGGTCTTGATCTCAGGGTCATGAGTTCAAGTCTTGTGTCCGCTCCACGGCGGAGAGGGGGAGGTGTGGAGGGCATGGAGCTTACTTAAAAAAATAATAATAATAATGGTTTTTATTTCCGAATCTCCCCTGAGCTTCCATGGGTGGTGGTAAATGGAAGGTAGATAGTGTATATTGAAATTGTCTCCTCCAGCCAGCTGCCAAAACTCAAGACTGTGAGGCTACAGTGTCCCAAATCTTTCCTGGAAACATCATAAGCAAGAGCTTCTCTGTCATCTGTCCTTCTGAATCCCTGGAGTGTGTTCTAGAATGTGCTATCAATAAGGATGTTCCTCCTGCACTTTGGTTGTCTGCCATCTTTTTAGTCTCCAGATTCAAGGTCTTTTAGGCTTGGCTAGACTCCACTTTGTACTTCTGCTGGTGCCAAATTAACCAATCTGCCTTTCTATTTTGAACCTTCTCTGAAAGATATCCAGCAGTTTCTTATTGCTAAGGTCTCTGTCCCCAGTTTTAAAACCTTACAACCTGTGTTTTCCCTTGTATGCCTCTGGCCTCATTTGATCAATGACCACCCCTGTGTCCAGGATCCCATTTCTGTGGGTGCTAGTCTACATGTTTTGAAGGTTCCTCTCCATGCCATCCACTTTCTGCCCTGGTTCCCAGCCCAAATATAGAATGGGCTATTTTGGTTACTTTTTCTCCCTTGATGGGTTCAGGTCTAATTATGACCATGGACATGGGTTGTTTTTTGTTTTCATGTGGGTGTCATAGAGTCATTATTGTCTCCATGATATTAGTTGAAAGTTAACATGTTGGATCAAGTAGAGGATTTTTGAAAACAGATCCTAAGAAGGAAACTTCTAATGATTGAAAGTAAATGAGGTGAATATTTTAAGGAGGTGTCTTTCTTTTCTTTTTCTTAAATCATGCCTCTGGATACCATTTGATCATAAGAGAAGCTCTGCCCTTCATTTTCCTTCACAGTTTCAAGTTCCTCTTCATAGTAACAGACAAATTCTCATGGCAGAATAGTGAGGTTAGGGGCAAATTTAGGGAGCCAGACTACCTGGATTTGAGTCTCATCCTGGCCACCTTTTAAGTGTGTTATCTTGACCAATGTTTCTTAATCTCCATTCCATAGTTTCCATTACATGAACATGATAATAGTGCTTCCCTCATTGGGCTCTAAAAGGATTACATTAAGTTAAAGTCTATCTTATTATCATCCTGAACCAAGAAACTAGGTGATAAATTCTGCTTACCATATTCATATGAGCTTGAACTGATGAAAGACTAAATTTTTTTTTCCCTGAAGTTATGCACATTTATCATGTCTTTATTCTCTGTCTGTATTCTCCTAGAATGTTTGTCCATGTTAATGTCTTTAAGTTTATCTTAGAGCACAGCGCTCCATGCAAATATTACTTAATAAAAGGTTTTCAGTGAACTTGATAAAGTGTTGGGTTTACAAAGCTTTCAAAATATTTAAATTCTAGAGTCTTAATCAGCCTGATATAACTGTGTAACTGTGTATGTATTTGATCTCTTTGTGAACTTCATCCTCTGCTTTTTATGTAAATGTAATCTGTTCTCTCAGAACAGTGAGGCTTGAGTGAGGTCATCTATGAATGAAAATTCTTTGTAAACAGAAAAATGGTATGCAAATGTAAAATATATTAATAGTAAGTAGTTTTATGGATTCAAAAAATAATGAGTCATCTTCAGGTGAAAATAAGGCAGTAGTGGTTAGATTCATATAGTCAAAAAAGCCTTGAAGATGATAAAATGTGTATGAGATGCTTGCCTCTAAATTGGCGATCAAGGACCACAATTACTTATTTCCTTGTTAACTGTCTTTAGCTATTTATTTATTTATTTTTCTTTAGCTATTTATTAAACTTTAACCATGCTTAACATGATCTTTTAATATATTGAAATTACTAGAGCATAATTTTGTTGCCCACTTACTTTGATTAGGGTATAACTTTGTATAGTTTTGAGGAAAAACAATGACCTTCTTCTCAGACTCAAGGTAAATCCACTTACATGACAGGTGAAATATTATATGCTTTATACTTGATAATTCTTTATTTTCTAGTTTGTAGTTTCTCACCTAGCCTACCTTCACTGTCAGAAGATCTCACCAGCAAATAGTTCACTCACTCAAAATATTCCTGCTGATGTGGAAAAAATAGGAAATAAATGTCATTGGAACCATAATAGGCTTTTGTAAGTCTTGGTTTCAATATTGATATAGATAGCCTTTGTGCTCTTATGTCCTCTGATATTCTTTAGTTAAAGCCTTCCAGCCTCCCAGAAAGGCCTGAAAATGGTAAATATGTAAGTTAAAATAATGTACTATTTTATGGAATGTGGTTTCAAATGCTTTTTCAAGACATAGAAAAATGTCAACTTTTATTAATAATTACTAAAATCAGAACTTCCTTGATTTTTTGAACTTCCTTGATTTTAACATGTGTGTACATATATATGTACTTGCTCTGTATCCTACCAGCTCCCTAAAAGAGATTTGCAAAAGAATATGATCTATAACATAGACAAAGTAAAGCAAATGAATCTTAATAGAATTTATTCTAGAACTTGGGAAAGAAAAGGAAGCAGATTTGTTCAAGAGGCTAATACAATTATGTAATGAGTAGCTGATTTATGTGCCTTTAATCTTCATGGAAGCCAGGGGAGAACATGGAAATAGGTTGAAATATATAGTCTCAGTATCATAAAGGAAAAAAACATGTTAAATTCTTAGTACTGTATTATGCATGTGGCTTTATATCCATGATTCACCACCTGTGGGAAAAGGCTTGCCAATACAAAACATGTCTCTTTTATTTACTATTTATATATTTAATTACTTAGGTTGACATAAAAACTTTTTTCATTCCTTGCATACACAGTTTTGGGTAACAGCAGAGTATGGGTGATTGGGAAGATGTTGCTGTAGATAAAAAGTGAAAATTTTGAATATATCCAAGTTTTAGAATACTGACTGTATAATTAGGATTCTGACTTGTTGGACAGTAACTATTTCAATAATTGGGAAGTGAAGTTAAATTTCATTTCAAAGTTTGGAACTTGTCTAGGAAATGAATGTTTTATTTTTACTATAGCTACTTGGAGTTTGATTCCCAAAGCACAAATCCCTTTAAAAATCTTAGCCTAGGAAGATTTTTTTAAGCAATAGGAGGGAAAGACAAT
The DNA here is from genome assembly GCF_003254725.2 of Canis lupus dingo. Lineage (NCBI taxonomy): Eukaryota > Metazoa > Chordata > Mammalia > Carnivora > Canidae > Canis > Canis lupus. Next base: position 14,224,258 of record NC_064245.1, read on the forward strand.
GTTTGCTCAACTGTAGTAATGTAACTTGTAACAGGGGTTGGGGTTGGTTCTGGAAACATTTATTCATTCTTCGTGGTTGTTAGTGACATATTAGTGACCATTTTAAAGAGGATAGTAGAGAAAATATTTTCAAGCAAACTAATATACTTATTTTTAACTTTCTTGAAAAAAATGAAGCAAAGGAAAGCAACTCAAAGGGACTCATAACTGAGAGCCATGGGTTGGCTGAGAAGGTGTAGGCATAGAAAATAAAAACAAATTTCTCCTCTGGGTAAAAGGATAAAGACTCCGGCAGATGGCTTCTTAGATTAATGGCCTCCTTTGCACATTCATAAGTAGAATAGAAAGTGGTGTATAGATTGGAATATATTGTTGTATTTTTGTCATCATTATTAAAACTTCTTTTTGAAACTTAGGGGCATTTAGAAGTTTTAGAAAAGTTTTATTCTGCTTACATTAAGTTTTAGTCTGAACACAGATGTTTTTAATGTGAGCCCTTTGGTACTGATATTTAAATAGCATTCCCTGGTATATTTTAATGATGAGTAGATTTTATGTTTTCATTATAAAAAATAAAATGGAAAGAATAGAGAATATTTACTTAACAATTTACATTTATTTCAGTCTATTTACTTTGATCTTCAGAATCAAATAACTTGTAATAAAGTTTTGGAGATTAGTGAACTAGCTATGAGCTATTTAACTATTTAGTTAAAGCTATTTTTTAAAATAAGATTTTATTTATTCATTTAGAGAGAGAGAGGCAGAGACAGAGGCAGAGGGAGAAGCAGGCTCCATCCATGCAGGGAGCCCAACGTGAGACTCGATCGCGAGTCTCTAGGGCCAAACCCTGGGCCGAAGGCAGGCACCAAACCGCTGAGCCATCCAGGGATCCCCTAGTTAAAGCTATTTAAGTACAAGACTTTGTGTTTCATGCTGGTCTCATACCATAAAACCAAATATATAAGTTTATTTTCAACACCGGAATTTTGAAGCTTTCCGAATTTTAGTCCCTGGAAGTTTTATTTCTTTTTGGTTTCATGTTGTCTAAACAAAAGTTAATTCTCAAACTTTATCAAGTATCCATATAGTAAATCTGTCTTTCTATCAAGTCTTTCCCCAAATATGCATCAAATAGCATGCATACAATACTTAATACATAGAATATATTTTGCATTTTAGATATGTTCATTCATTTGTTTGATCCTCCAGTCTTGTCTGCAAAATAGGGAAGTCATTATTTTTAGCTCTGTTTTTCAGTAAGGGAACTAGGAAGCAGAGAGCTGGTGTCATGTATTTCAGATTTCTTTTTTTTTTTTTTTTAAGATTTTATTTATTCATGAGAGAGAGAGAGGCAAAGACACAGGCAGAAGGAGAAGCAGGCTCCATGCAGGGAGCCCGACATGGGACTCGATCCTGGGAATCCAGGATCATGCCTTGGGCTGAAGGCAGGCGTTAAATTGCTGAGCCACCCAGGGATCCCAATATTTCAGGTTTCAATAGCTCCAGTCTTTCCTGGGTTCCATATGGAATGCCCTTAGTAGATTTCCTCCCAACTTTGAATGGGAAGAGATTAGAAAATCAGTATCTGTAGAATATAAATGTCTAAAAAGAAGAGGTTTAGCAGGAAAAAAAAATACAAAAAGAGCTTGGTGTATTGCTTTTTTTTTTAAGCTTCATTCATTCATTCGAGAGACAAAGACATAGGCAGAGGGAGAAGCAGGCTCCCTGCAGGAACCTGATGCGAGACTGATCCCAGGACCCCAGGATCACAACCTGAGCCGAAGGCAGATGCTCAACAGTGAACCACCCAGGCGTCCCATGGTGTATTGCTTTTATGGTGAATAACTGATCATCTAAATAACCAACTCCAGAATAGCTGAATGCTGCCTTTATACTCAGCATCTCAGACATCTTTTTCCCATGTCTAAATTTTTTTTAAAAAAATTAACATGATGTTGCTATTTCGTAGAATTGACTTCCTTGCAGGCTCATTGGAGATGCCAAATATCTGGAAATTCAGAATTCAGTGCCAGTTCCAGAAGACGTAAATAGTAGAGAGCTGTTTGTATCCTTACCAGGTCTCTCTTCCAGACTGTGGTGTGCTGCTGGAGTATGTGTATTGGAAACACATTCTATTGCTTTAAAAACACAGCAGAAATTGAGGCAGTTGAAGGCCACTAATAAAAGACTGATAGCATCATCTTTAAACTTACTTTTCTCTAGTGTCTACTTCAGTCTCTTTGCATATGTGCCACTCCTGCCAAGTGTGGTATCAGAGCCACCAATCATTATTTTCCATGCCGTTTAATCTCCCAGTCTATTTGCTGATTCTCTGAAAGTCCTTGGTAATCAAAAGTGCATAGTCAAGGGAGGGTGTATTAGTTCGATGAGTTCCTGAACTGACAAATTCATTTGTTTATTTAAACCTTAAACATAACACTGATTAAGCGAATGTGGAAAAATGCAAATTATAGCCTGTGCAAATTATGTCATCATCCGCAGTATCTCACTGAAGTGTAGGCTTTAGGATTTCCATTTCCCCACACACTCTATGTTGTAGAAAGGTAACAGAGATTTTCTCACTCCTTTTTTGGCTTGTTTTTTTCCTCCAGCTTGATTGAGATATAATTGAGATATAACATTGTGTAAAATCAAGGTGTGCAATGTGATGCACAATATTTATTACAAAATGTTTACCACAATAAGGTTAGTTAATGCGTCCTTTAAAACCTTACATGATTAGCATTTTGTTGCTATGGCAGTGAAAAACGTTAAAGCTCTACTGTCATAGCAGCTTTCAGGTATTGTTAACTATGGTCACTATGCTGCACATTAGATCCCTGGAACTTACGCATTTGATAACTAAAAGTTTGTACCCTTTGATCAACATCTCCCCATTTCCCCAAGCCCTCAGCCCCTGGCAACCAGCTACCATTCTACTTTATGTTTCTATGAGTTTGATATTTTTAGATTACACATTTAAGTGAGGTCATCTGGTATTAGCCTTTCCCTGTCTCATATATTTCATTTAGCATAATGCCCTCAACATCTATCCATGTCATAAATGGCAAGATTGCTTTCTTTTTTATGGCTGAATAATGTGTGTGTGTGTCTGTGTGTGTGTAACTTTTCTTTATCCGTTCATCCATTGATGGACATTGAGCTTATTCCAAATCTTGGCAATTATAAGCAATGCATGTTCTCTCTTTTGCTGACTGGTGTAGCTTCCCTTTAAGGCCATCTAACCAGCATATAAGATGCCTATACCACAACCTCCCCAAATACTTGGTTGCTTCTATTCTCAAGTTCCTAACCTTTTTTTCTGTCTGTCCTACAAAAATGTGGATAGTTTTTAAAATAACTTGTTGAGGTATAACTTGCATACAGTACAAAGCTGGGACCTTAAGAGACCAGTTTTGTGGTTTTGACAGATGTGTATACCATGTAACCCGCACACTGATCAAGATGCAAAGTATATCCATCATCCCAGAACACTCCCTCCTGTCCCTTTGCAATGATGTTTATCCCTCTCTTTCATTCAGGCATCCACCAATGTGATTTTGAGCATAAGAGATTAGTTCTGTTTGTTCTAGAACTTTATATAAATGAAATATTGACTTCTTTCATTCAAAATAATGTTTGTGAGATTATCTATGGTGTTGCATGTATAAACAATTTCTTCATTTCTATTTCTGAGTGAGATTTCATCATATCACTGTACCATAAATTGTTCCTCCATTCACCCATTGATGGACACTTATTCCCAGTTTGGGACTCCTATAAACAATGTTATATGAGATCATGTGTACAACTCTTTTTGTTTTAATGAAACCTTTTATTTTGAGATAATTTTAGATTCACATGTAATTTTAACAAGTAATATGGAGAGAGTCCACTTACTGTATATTTAGTTTTCTCCAGTGGTAACATCCTGTGAAATTATGATATGTTATTACAACTAGGAAATTGACATTGATATAATTCACGGATCCTCATTCAGATTTCCCAGTTCTACTTTTTGTGTGTGTGCACATATGTGTGTGCCTTTATTTCTAGGCCATTTTATCCCACGTGTGGTTTTGTATATTTACTGCTGCAGTCAGATACAGATCTCTCATACTGCCTTTTTATAACCACAGGCATCTCCCGTATCCCTAACTCCCAGAAACCACTAATCTGCTCTCCATCTTCATAATTTAGTGACTTCAAGAACATCATATAAATGAAATCACACAGCATATAACTTTTGAGATTGGAGTTTTTTACTCAACATAATTCGCTTGAGATTTATCTAACTTCTACCTTCTACCACTGGTTGTTGCTTCCTATTGGAGTTTGTTTTTGAATTGGGGCTATTATAAGTAAAGCTGTCATGAACATTAGTGGAGCAGCTTTTGTGTGAACATAAGTTTTCATTTCTCTGGCATAAATGCTCAAGAGTGCAATTGCTGGGTCATGTGGTAGTAATAAGTTTCATTTAAAGAAACTGCTAACCTGTTTTCTAGAGTGTCTGTACCATTTTGCATTTCCAGCAGCTGAGTATGAATGATGCAAATCTTCTGCATCCTCAATAGCATTTGATGTTGTCACTTTATATTTCTAGCCATCCTTTATTTAGTGTGATACCTCATAGGGATTTAATTTGTGTCTTTAATGGCTAATGATGCTATATATTTTTTCATGTGCTTCTTGGCCATTTGTTTATCTCTTTTGGTGAGTGATCTCTTCATGTCTCTACATACTTACCCTTCTTCTGTGTGGACTTTTTTGTTTCTTTCCTGTTTACTTTCAAGAATTCTTCATAGATCTAGAGACGAGTCTTTTATTGAATATTTTCTTCCACGTATAGTTTGTCTTTTTATCCTCTTATGAGGGTCTTTCACAGAGCAAACATTTTTAATTTTAAACAAGTTCATTTTATCAGTTTTTCCTTTTGTGGATCATGTGTTTGGTGTCAGGAGACTATTTGCTTGTTCTAGATCTCCAAGATTTTCTCCAATGTTTGTTTCTAAAATGTGGGTTTTTTTTTCTCTAAAGACTTTATATTTTACATTTCATATTTAAGTCTGTGATCCATCCTGAGTCAATTTTTGTATAAAGAGGTGTGTGAACCTTAGTCACAGCTCATTTTTCTTTTTCAACTAAAGATGTCCAATTGTTCCAGCATTGGTTTTTTGTGTTGTTGTTTGAAATGACTCTCCTTCTTCCACTGAATTTCATTTGCCTCTTTATCAGAAGTTGGTTAGCGTATTTTGTGTGTTTGTTTTTGGGTTCTCTATTTTCTAGAGATCATTTGCCATGATCTCTTGTCTATACCTCCACCAATATCACACTGACTTGATTATTATACGTATACAGTAAGCCTTATTATTAAAGTGATTTTTATCCTCACTTTATTCTTCTTTATCAAGACTATTTTAGTTATTCTAGGGGCTATCGTTTTTCATATAAATTTTAGAGTAAGATTGTCAATATCTCCAAAGATGAAATTTTGATAGGAATCATATTAACAATGTATACCAATTTGGAGACAATTAACACCTTTAGTCTGTTCAGTTTTCTAATCAATAAGCAAAGTATATCTCTCTATTTATTTATGTTGTTTATTTCATCAGGATTTGCAATTATTATTATTATTATTTTTTTTGGTGAGAGAGAAAGCCTGTGTGGGGAGGAGGAGAGGAAGAGGAAGAGAAAGACTCTTAAGCGGGCTGCATGCCCAGCATGGAACACAATGAAGGGTTTTATCTCATGACCCTGAGATTATGACGAGCTGAAACCAGGAGTTAGACACTTAACTGACCGAACCACCAGGCATCCTGTATTTTGCAACTGTTAGAATGAGATCCCATACACGTTTGTTAATTTTATACATAAGCATTTAATTTTATTGAAAGTGATCCTAAATAGTGTTATGTTTTAATTTCAGTTTCTACAGATTCATTTTTAAGAATGTGATAGTTATTTGTGAGTTGGTCTTGTATCTTGCAACCATGCAAGCATTAGAAACATACAGAATTCCGGTGTATTATATTCTGAAAAAAATATATCAGAAGTCTTTGGTACAGTGCTTGTCTTCTTCTCATTGTATAACTTATGACACAGAGTGAGCATCTTATATATTGACAAATTGTCATACTCCTTTCTAAGTTTGGATCAGCTTCCAATATTTTTTCCTGTGTGCCTTTAATGTCATAAAACATCTCTGAGAGTAATTTTAAGAGGAAGTTTTTGGCAAGGGTGGACGTCTGGGACCTTTTCCATCAGAACCACTTTTCTCATTTATGTCCAAAGTTCCTCTACATACTTATCTAGTTTGTTGAATGGTGACAGTGTCAACATTCCCACCATTACATATTTCTCCTATAACCTTATTTACGGTTAACTCAATTTCACTTCCAGTGTTGTCATTTTTTGATCTTTAATACATTTTCGTTTTTCTTGGCCAATTTTCTCTTTCAGTTATCCACTTTTGTAAAATATCTCATGTGTTTATTAGTGAGAGACAAGGAAACTTCAAAAGTATAGGTTTTGCTTCTGTGAATGAGCTGGATACCAGATATACCATGATCAGTCACTGACAGATTTAAAAAGAAGTGATGTGATCAGTTACTAATTATCATCTGTATCTGTTTTTATTTAAAGATTTTATTTATTTATTTATTTATTTATTTGAGAGAATGAGAGAGAGAGAAAGAGCATGAGTGGGTTGAGAAGCAGAGGGAGAAGCAGGCTCTATGCTGAACAGGAGCCCAACATGGGGCTCAATCCCAGCACTCTGGGATCATGACCTGAGCTGAAGGCAGATGCTTAATGGACTGAACCACCCAGGCATCCCTGCATCTGTTTTTTATATAGTGATTTGTGGACTGAAGGGCCAACAGCAAACTTTGTACTTTATGCAATTACTTACAGTTAATCTATTATGGCAACTAAAATTTGAACTATGTTGTTGAGGGACTGGTGTTTGTAACTAAATCGTGGTGACTGAACCACATGCGTTTTGGAAGTGTGCGAAGTGAGGACTGTGTGTGTGTGTGTGTGTGTGTGTGTGTAATACAATGCCCAGATGTGTGATAATTGTTATAAAGTAAAATGAAGAAGGAATTGGGATACTGGGTGTGTGTGTGTAAGTGCTATTTTATATGATTATGGAAGTCCTCTTGATAAGCTAACATTTGATTAAAGACATCCAAATGAAGTGAAGAAAATAGAGCATTGCTAAGATCAGAGTGATGAAAATGGTATGTGGAAGCAATAGCAAAAGCCAAGCCCAGAGGCAGGAATGAACTTGGAGTGTTCAGAGAATAGAAAGTCAGCCAGTGCAGCTAGCATGAGGGAGAGGAGAGGAATCGGATTGCCTTGGAGAGGTACTCAGAGGACAGATCATGCAAGGCCGCATAGGCCATAGTAAGAAGTTTGGATTTTATACTTTCTGTGATGGGAATCCACCAGAGGGTTTTAAGCAGAGGAGTGATAAAATTTTATGTGCATTCTTAGATCATTCTGACAGCCAAACTATAAAGATTGGCTATGGGGCAGCTATAGTGGATGCAAGAAAACCAGTTGGGAGCCATTTGGAACGGTTCAGGTGAGGGAAAATGATGGTTTTGGTCAGAGTTTTAACAAAAGAGAGGAGAGAAAAGGCCAGTTCCAGGCTATGCATATCCACAAGGCAGAACTGAGCAGACGTGTTACCAGTTTGGGTGTGAGCTATGAGGAAAAGACAGAGATTAAAGATCATTCCTAGTTTTTGGCTAGGGCCCCTTAAAGTATGATAGCATCATGTATGGAAATGGAGAAAAAATTAGATGGAAATGGAGGATACATTTCCTCTTAGACATGGTAAGTTGAAATGCCTGTCATCACCTATTTATAGGGCAGGGAAGGGATGTGAGCTAGAGGTACAATCATGGGGGCTCATTGGCATAGAGATGTTACTTCGAACTCAGAGCTGGATGAGAACCATATAGGGAGTGACTAGGAATAAGAGATGGTTAAGGACTGTACTCTGTGGCAACCAACTGCATAGGTGAGATAGAAAGGAAAAATCCAGCAAAGGAGATCCCAAAAAAAGAGTCAGTGAGGCTGTGGGAAAACCAAGGCACAGTGCTCAGGAACCAAATGTTGATAGTGTTTTGAAAAGGGAGAAGTTAACAGTTCTGTCAAAATGCTCTGAAAAGGTTAGGTAATGTGGGCTAATTAACTTGGTAGTATTTACAGGAGATGTTGTGGAAGAGTAATAGAGTTCTGGAATGTCTGAAGACAGTCCAGGTTGTGAGAAAATGGAGAGAGCACATATTGGCCACCTCTTTAAAGAGGTTTGTTATCATGGGGAAGAAAGAAAAAGATACTATCTGGAGCAAGGTATTAGGTGTAAGGAGGGAAAAAATATATGTAAATTTATAAATATATATATATAGGTATTTATAATCATATTTTTTTCTCTTTCAGAATGTTTGTATGCATAAATTTAGTGACCACAGGCTAGTTAAGTAACACCAAATCCTCACCAACACTATTCAAATATCAGTATATTAACTGTGACTGAAGTATTAACTTTGCTGCTGCCCCTCCAGTACACAAATTGTGATGTAATTAACCTATGAGCAGTGACAGTCCTATCACTTAAAGTGTAGTAGTGACTGTGAATCTGTTATACAGCTCACACACAGTCTGCAAAGCATAGAGGTGTTGCTTATTTCTCAGTGATATACCCGTATACTTGGGTTTTAAAAGCACTATTCTGATGAATAATGCTCCAGATGACCTTGATCCTCTTGTGGGACTTGAATAAAATGTGAAAATCTGCTTCTTACCATCAAGCACAACTTCATTAATTTGGCCAGTGGACCACAGAATTATTTCAGTCTTCAAAACATCTTATCTTAAATGGACTTTCAGACAGGGTATTGAATTAAGATCACGCTTTTTTTTTTAACCGAGTTTTAGAAAAAATAAGACATAATGCATACAATTGAAAATATTCAAGCATCACAGGAGAAAGTAGCAGTCAATAATAGGCAGTTTGGCAAAATCTTTACAGTATTTGAGTTAAATGTAAATGGAGTTACAGAAGAAAGCACTGACTTGGAAATGTTAGCACTGCTTGTAAGCGTCAGCACTATTTAGATTTTAGGGACTCCAGATGTGTAACCATTTAGTGAATGCAAACTTATCCACACAGATGAGAAAAGTGGCTGTCATGAATGAAGATATCCCATAGAAAGTGATGCTGGCAAAAAAACTACATTGAAGGAACTCTAGGGCAGGGTGGGGGGTGGGATGTGCATTTCATGACTGTTGAAAATGCAATGGATAAGATGTTGGTGAAGCGGGAGAGTAAGTTCTTGTCTCTTGGGAGTCGAAGAATGACTCTCGAGGACAAAGCAAAGTGAGTAAAGCAATAGAAATTTATTAACTGAGGATACAGAAAAAGTTCTCAGGAGTAAGAGAGATCCCTACTAGGTTGCCAATGTGAGCCTCCACTGAAAGTCTTTTATTTAGAACTGACAGGGAGTTTGCAACCTTATCATTCTTGTGATGTTTTGGTTTGAGTAAGGACTGGTGATAACATCTTTAATGGCTTCTTTTTTGGGTCTGGTTATTTGTTGTTGGTCACAGATGACTGTCATAAAACAGACACCCTCCCTGCCCACACCTAGGGCAGAGTAGCCTGTTTTTTTCCCCGTATCTCTGGTGTCATTACACCTCAGCATTTTGGGGATCTCTGTGAGCCTGATCCTTTTGCCCCTGACCTCTCTCTCCCTCCCTAGCCTCACCTGTCCCTTACTCAGTGGAGGCTAAAAGAATTTTTAGAGACTGATTCAAACTTAGAAACAAGTATGGCAATTCGCCAAAGCACAGAAAAGCTGTATTCCAAGTTGTACAATAAGAAGGAGGCAAATTTAAAATATAGTTCGAATTACTCTTGCTAATTTTTTTTACAGAGAAATAAAGCACTTAAAATTCTCAATATTTTTAATGTTTTAAACTAGAGTATACCGGGCAGCCTGGGTGGCTCAGCAGTTTAGTGCTGCCTTCGGCCCAGGGTGTGATCCTGGAGACCCGGGATCAAGTCCCACATTGGGCTCCATGCATGGGGCCTGCTTCTCCCTCTGCCTGTGTCTCTGCTTCTCTCTCACTCTGTCTCTCTGAATAAATAAATAAAATCTTTAAAAAATAAAAATAAAAAAATAAACTAGAGTATACTAAATAAAAATTAATTTTACTATTTTTTTCATTTCCCTATACATTTATAACTGATAATAGGAGTTTTTTTTTTAACGTTTTGATTAAAAAAATTTTTAAGTCATGGAGAATTGTAATTTTTCCTGTTGGTTATTAAGATAGTTTTGTATGGTTGCAACTTGCTTAGTCCTTTTCATCGCCCAACAGTACCATGCCAAGCAAAGACTGCATATATTTATATAATCTGATGGTTAATTTTATGTGTCAATATGACTGGGCCATAGTGCCCAGATATTTGGTCAGTGTTCTGGATGTTTCTTTCTAGACTGACACCTAAACCACTGAACCTTGAGTGAAGCAGATTACCTTTCAAACTGTGATAGACCTCATCTAATCAGTTGAAAGCCTTAGTGGAACAGACTGACCTCCCCCAAGCCAGAAGGAATTCCACCTGCAGACTGCTTTTGGGTTTGTACTGCAGTCTGCCTTGAGTCTTCAGCCTGGTAGCCTACTTCATTAGATTTTGGACTTGCCAAGCCTCCATAACCACATGAGCTAATTCATTAGAATAAATCTTTCTCTCTGTCCACAGACACACACACACACACATCTAGTTGGTTGTGTTTCTCTGGAAAACAGATATATATATCTGTATATATACATATATATTATGTATAAGTACATATAATGTATAAGTATGTATTTGTATATATGTGTATATATATGATTTATATGTCTGTGTCTGTGTATATATAATATATATATAATATATATATAATATATATATATATATATATATTTTTTTTAGGAAGTTCTTTGGAGACAATTGAGAACAATTCTATGCTCATTGTTATGTGCCCCAGACCTAGAACAGAGGTGGGCACACCAAGAAATATTTGTTTAAAAGCGAAAATTCTATCAGTTGCAATAAGAAAGACAGTTTCTGAGTCCTTTCACGTCAGTTAACTCGTTTGTTTTTGTCCAAGATGCAATAAGGTGTGTAAATAGTAACTACCACTACTTTACAGAGAATAAACATGGTCCTGGAAAGTTTAAATCAGATTTTTGGTGTTGGAACTAGGTTTCTTGCCTCTTAATCTGTGTTATGTGCATTATGTCCTGATAACATTCTTGGAAGACAAGGGCAATATAAACGTCAGTTTTTCCTGTTACAGTTTTACGTTTGAAAAGAACTTCTTTTAATTTTTGTTTCTCTTGGGCCAAACTGAATTTGCCAGGGATATTGTGTGTTGGATAGGGTTGCTATTGGTCCACACCAACACCATCCCTCAGGTAGGAGTCACTGTCCTGAGGGCACCTCGATTATGTAGAGGAAATGAGGCTGCAGAAAGGCATTTCCCCTTACACTTAAAATGCAGTAATGCTGCAAATTTGGATTTCCCCAGAAGCAATTTCAAGCAATTTTTACCAAAAGTTATCCTTTAAAATGCTTTATTTTTTAAAAAAGATTTTATTTATTTATTCGTGAGAGACACAGAGAGAGGCTGAGACCCAGGCAGAGGGTGCAGGGAGCCTGATGCAGGACGTGATCTCATGACCCCCGGGTCATGACCTGAGCTGAAGGCAGATGCTCAACCACCAAGCCACCCAGTTGCCCCCTAAAAATGCTTTTGAATTTTATTTAAAAGTGGAATTTTTCCATAGTAACAGGAGTTGAGAGTTTTTGTTTGTTTGGGATTTTTTTGGCATGGTGGTGATGTAGTTTTGGAATATAGGTGAGGTTTGGTAGGGTGAGGTCTGGAGCTAACGAAAGAATTCTTGAGACAACTTTGGTGCAAAATACTTAAAGCACACAGATGGGACCCAAGGGCAGAAAGAGCTGCTGCCCCGGGGTTGTGAGGGTTGGCTGATTATATACTTGAAAGTTGGGAGAGGTCAGGAAAAGGGAGGTTTCAAAAAGATTTTCATATGCTAAAGAATACTCAGGATACTGGAGGCCTTGTCCTAGTCAAGTTAAGGCTGTTTTTCCTTCTAGCAAGGCATTAACATTAAACTAGTTGGCAGTTTCCTGAAGGAACATTACATTCTGCTTGTCTCAAGTATCTGTCAGTGGGTTAATTGTACCTACATTTTCTTCTAGAAGCTAGGTTATTGATTAAAATGCTGGGGCCAGCCAGGAGTGCCTGAGGAATGTCACACATACCCCACCTTCTGCTTTGTCCTCAGCTAGCCTTCTGTTCCCTCATCAGTAGGAGGAGGATTTTGCTTGGGAAATTCAAGTTTCTTCCATGTGCCCCCAATCCAAAATGTTCTATTTTCTCCCCAACTGAATATATAGCTTTGTGAAAAAGAGAGAGGAAGGTACCAGTATCTGTTGAATAGGTACTGTCAGCCACCCCAAAAGAAAACCAGAGTCTAATATCAAGGGCTTGGTTTAAAGCTTAGTGTGCCATTTCCTGCATGTTTGCTGTGCTAAAGAGCAGCAAATGTTTAAAACTATTCCCCTTAGTTTAAAACTCGCCTGACCATAATGAAGCACGTCAGTTCAGGATGCCGTGAAGAGCTGGAGAGGTGTCAAGGGCTGATATTTCAACATTGATGAATGAATTGCAATCTTACAAGGATGATGTTCACTTGTAATTTTTAACTTAAAAAAATTGGTCTAAAAGCACAACATGAGCTTAATTCTATTTTGTTCCCATTGTATATGAAAAAAACCCCAAGTGTTTAGTGTATTCTTTTCTTCAATGGTACTAAAGTTGTTTATCACTCGCTTAAGTAATATTTGCTTATTATGCTTATTTATTTAAGCATGAATCTTGACTTAAGTATAGCCATTTTCTCCTCACCCAAAACTTAACATTTGTCCCAATAATATAATAAGTGCTAGAGATAAGAAAGACAGGGGGACAGAATAGGAAAAAAAGAAAGAATCCAATGTATAGCTAACACAATAGAGGTAGAAAAATACAAATGGCTTTCTAATAACTAAGTAAAATGTGTACATGAACTTAGTAAATAATACTGTTGGTTTGTAGACTTTTTTTTTGTATTTTAGATTAATTAAAAATGGTAACTGACAGTTTATTGAGTGCTTACTTTACATCTGGTTCTGTTCTCCATGAAAAAAACCTCTCAGAATCCACACAACAACCTTGAGGTCCACTGGAACTGTCCCCATGTTGCATAGGAATTGAAGGTGACTGGAGAGATGAAGCAGTTACCTAAGGCCACCATGTTTGTAAATAAGTGGTGGAAGGCTGCCCAGCTCCCTTGCATTGTGCAAAACAGACATGGTGTTGTGCCCAAGATTGCAAATCCGAGAAACCACCAAGGAGCTGACAATGATGCAAGCACACGAGGGTTTATTTGCAAGCTTGAGCTTGGGTCCAAGTGTACCCGACACAGCAGAGCAGGGACTTGGACCCCGAGGTGGATTACAGCTGGGTTTTTTATGGGCTGGTCTAGGGGATTTTCAGAAGGGGTGGAGGAATTTTTTTCCATTCCAATATGGGAGAAAGGGGTGGGGGAGTTTCTTAAGATCTGATATGGGATTCTCTGCCAAGGACATTCTGCAGTTTTTCCTGTAAAGTTCAGCTCTTATTCACAGGGGCCTAAGATGGCTGTACTTGTGCTAATGCTAAACTTGAGGTGGAATGGCCTTAATTTTCTCGGCCTCCACAATGGCTTGTGTTGTTGCTGCTTATCACATTGGTACTTTTTCAGATGGCTGTATGTGGAAACAAACAACTATTTCAAAATTGCTCAACTAAGCCATTTCTGACTAAATTTAATGAGCCTTCTAATTTCTAAGCCCAACGTATACCAAATTCAGTGATTAAATAGGTTTTTAAAATATTAGTGTGTACATTGCCAGTGTTTTAATTACCTTATTCCAATTTTTTAAAAAAAGTATTTACTTAGCTTTAAACATTATGATCAGAATAATCCATTATAGTTTAAAAGGTCACATAATGATCCACGGCTTAAAATGAAAAGCTGTCGCTCTCTCCCTAATTTTCTTGACATACCCTGCAGCTCTCCCTCCCCGCACTTTAGTCCTAAAACAAGGATTTCAGTTCTCTCATTTCCTCTACACATTCTCCTAGTAGACTTTGGTTGAATTTTCATTAAATGTGATATCAATGTTTTTAGTATTATGACTATGAATATGTATTCTACAGTTAAGTCATAATTAATTTCCTTCACGTGTAATTTATTTTCCTAATTTTTTTGTTTAGTTTTCTTTGAATTAATATTATGTCTTTCCACATTCTCAAGTAACTGTAATTTTCCATGTAGTCAAACTTGTCAAATCTGCCTTTTTTTTTTTTCTTGGAGATATTCTTGCTAGAATTCTCCAACCCTGGTTCCCACCTGGACCAGTTGCTCTCTAGGCTGACTGAACCTCTGTCATCCGGGGACTCCTTTGTCAGTCTGGACTTCTTGTTATATCTCATTTAGGTTGGATCCCACCTCAGCATCCTTGTAAATCTTTTCCTGGTTTTACCTCTTTGATTTGGTGGAACATATCCTCCAGGAGTTTTCTGAGAAAAAGTATTTGAGACCATTTTTCTCCTACTTTTCACATACAAAAATGTCTCAGCTATTGCATGGTTAATAGTTCTGGTCCAAGGAATAGTTTTCTCTTAAAATTTGAAGACGTGATTCTTTTGACTTCTAGCTTCTAATATTTCTTTGAGAAATTCAAGCCATTTTGGTTTCTGATTCTCTGTACTTGACCTGATTTTGCTCTTGGTTTAGGATTTTTACTTTATCTCTGATTCTGAAATTTCATGATCATGGGCATCGGTGTGAAGATTTTTCATAGTTGGGCTCATTGGTTTGTGGGCCATTTCACATGATGGATGCTCTTCATCTTTGGAAATGTTCCGTTCTTCTTTTGCTTCTATTGCTAGCTCTCTGTTCCCTTTGGAACATTCACTTATTTGTTCAACAAATATAGTTATTAAGCATCTTCTCTGTGCCAGGCATTGGGATGCTGTGCTGGAGGTGGCAGCAGTGAAAGCATTGTTCTCACTGAGCAAGTTAGTCAGACATTGGGCCTTCTCAACTGAGCCTTTAATTTTCTTTTTATTGTATTCCTCCTTTGGTTCATCTACTTTGCTCTGTTTTCTGAAAGATGTCTATTGCTTTGTATTCCAGATCTCCTAACTGATTAATTTTTAATTTCAATTCTTTTATTTTTTTCCAGTTGTTCCTTCTTATTCTCTGATTGTTTCTTTTTTATAGTATCCTGTGGTTTGTTTTTTTCTTCTCTGTCTCTGAGGAAATTAACCAAAACAAAAAAAAAATTTTTTTTAGAAGTAGTCCTCTGTTATATGCATGGTTTCTATTTACTCTAAATTGCTTTTGTGGTTTATTTATTTGAGTCTCTTTCGTGTTAGTGGCTTTCCCTGAAGGTGTGATAATCCCTGTCTATATGTGTTAGTATTTAAGAGTTAAGCACTAAAAGGCTAATTAGATACTCTGCCTATCTGTGTGAGTTTATAGTCTGTTAAACAATAGTGTCCCAGGAGGCAAAAGTGGACAGAAAGTGGAACTGAGGCAGGACAGGAGTGCTGGGATCAGTGTAGTGTGTCTGTGTACCTAGATAAGCAATTTAAGCTTTATTCTATAAACGCTGATAATCTCAATGATGTTCATATGTCAGGTGAGTCTTTTGCAGTTGCTCCTTTTAAAGATTGTATTTCTTTATTTATGAGAGAGAGATAAAGAGAGAGTGTGTCTGCACAAGTGGGGAGAGGGGCAGAGGAAGAGAGAGAGAGAGAGAGAGAGAGAGTGTGTGAGTCCCAAGCAGACTCTGCTGTGAGTGTGGAACCTATTGCAAAGCTTGAGCTCAAAACCCTAAGATGGTGACCTGAGCTGAAATCAAGAGTCCCACGCTTAAACTTAACCCAGACGCCCTTGCAGTTACTCTCTTTAGATGCAAATTTCCTGCCTTAGTTCCATTGTCTCATAAACATTTCTCCCTAGCTAGGATAATCGTTTAATATTAGTGACTAAATATGAATCTATTGCTTTAAATTGCTTTATCTATTGTAATTAGTTCTTGCTTTTGAGTACAATACCAAATTACCACTCTACCCAGTTATACTGTTGCTGTCTAGGAAAGATCTGAGTTCTAATTCACTGAAATCAATTACAGCCTCATTGGCCCCAGTGTTAGTCACTTAATGGTGAGTATTTTCTGGGTACGTGTTTCAGTAACTAATTAAAAAAAGATAGCATTATCAGTCTTTGTTCCATGGTACATAATAACTTTTATTTGTTCAAAGTACAATTGAGTCTTGTACAACATGGGGGTTAGGAGTGCCAACCCCCTGCACAGTCAAAAATCCACATATAATTTCTGACTCCCAAAAAGTTAACTACGGATAGTCTACTATAGGCTGGAAGTCTTACCGATAACAAATAGTTGATTAATACTTGTATTTTGTATGATAGATGTATTATGTGCTGTATTCTAATAAAGTAAGCGAGAGGAAAGAAAATGTTATTAAGAAAATCATAAGAAAGAAAAATATATTTATAATACTGTACATATAGAAAAATAATCCATGTGTAAAGAGACTGTGCAGTGTAACCCTGTATTGTTCAAGGGTCAATTATAACTCCAGGCAAAATAACTGATAGCGTTCAGCTCAATAGACCAAACACCTCAAGACAGTTTCTTTTCCTTAAGAAAAATAGCTGAAAAATGGTTTAGTATGTGGTATACACCTTGTGTAAATCACTTGGTGTAAACAAAGTAGAAACAAAGTTCCTGTTCAGTGAATATGTATACTTTTTTATTGTGAGGCTCTGAGGCTGATTATTGTGGTCTCTCGGAGCCCTTTGCACCCATGAACTTTTGGAGCTTTGCCCTCTGGTAATACTGCCCCAACCAATGGGGCAATAAGTTAAATGGTGAGGTCCTAGGCCTCAATGCAAGGAGAGAGCACACAGCAGCCCAGAAGGTCCCATACTTCTCTTCGTTCACTTCATTATTCATTCAGCATATAGGTGTTTTGTGTAGATTATGGATCAGATACCACTAACAAAAGACAAATTTTCCATATTGGTAAATCTCTGCTGTACCTCCTGTAGTGCCAGACATCATACAGGCACCAGAAAACTGTTGGCTGATGAAGAATGGTAATTCATCTATGCCTTTGAAGAAGGTCAGGGAGGGCTTTCTAGCACGCTGGCAGTTCAATAGAAGAAAATCCTCAGTGAAGCTACTAACACAGCAAAGAGTTTTAAAAGTAATGAGAATTATGAGCTGCTTTTGACAAGAGAGGTAGGAATCTAGCCAAGGGACAGTGGAATGTTGCAGGAATCTAATTTTTAAGTGTTTTCATGAAAAACACACTTACTTGCATTTTGATTATATTACTATTGGGAGGAATGTTTTGATCTAAAGAGATGAATGCTTATAGAGCGGCCTCACCTCTTTGGAGCACTTAAGGCTCTTATGAAAGAGGAAAAATGAGCAAGGAATTCCTCCGAGTGGCATAGAGAAAAGTAAACACACTGATGCCATTTTCTCCTGGGGGGAAAAAGTGTAGAAAGCCAGATCTCGAGCAGTCTGAGCAATTTTCACTTCCATATAAGACTGGAGCTCATTGTTAGTGGTGTGGAGAGCAAGAGGTGACCCTCTGTCATTTCACATATGTCGGGAGAATGCTTTTATAAAGACTTAATTCAGGGAATGCAGTTTATCAACAGTGGCTATAGATTTAATATCAGCGAGGACTGAAGCTATCAAGAGAAATGGTAAGAGTGGGGTTATGGAAACTTTGACCAGGAACCAGGTTACAAGGAAAGGGGTGTTATTGTGGTCCTTACATGTCCTGAAAATGAGGCAGGTCAAATGCAAAATTCGGGACCAAATGGGGAGGTTAGAGGCAGTGGGTAGAAATCTAACATGGGTAAAGACATAGGAAGTATCCAGACACAATCAGCAAGTGCAAAACTATGTCTTCATTTCAGTTCAGACCAAGCATGAACAAGCAGGTAAGTAACTGAGTCCTCAGAGGTGGAATCACAGAGACTCACAGGTTAGGATGCAAAGGCCATGGTTAATCCTATGGTTGAGTTTCTAGACGCCTTCAAGGGCTAACAGGTGTGTCACAAGCCAGTGAGGGAAAATTTGGTGGCTGGTGGTCTTTGCAGCAGACAGCTAGATCCTCTGAGAAGTCTGCAGTTTTAAGTTGTGTTTTGATTTTATGTGTGAATGGCATTTGAATTTCTCAAAGCAATTCACACCTATTATCTTGCTGATTCTCATGATCTTTGACACACACTGGTGTAGATACCTAATCATGATTTTTTTTTTTTTTTTAGTTTCAGTAAAAACAATTGCACACAAAACCATCAACTTGACCAGCTTCATTTCTACTCTTTATTAAATAGTACAGATTCTGTGCCACTTATGCAAAGAGGGAAGGCTCCAAATATGCTGGGGATGCTCTAAGGTGGGATGGTCTAGGATGATTATTGTGTTTATTTATTTTGGTTTCACTGAGGCACAAATGACTAACTTTTCACCAAAATGCCACCCCTATTTCATTCTGTGGAACTGTCTCTGGGAAGTCACTACTCAGCAAGGAATTGTATTTCTCAGTTTTTTTTTTTTTTTAAATTTTTTTTTTTTATTTATTTATGATAGTCACAGAGAGAGAGAGAGGCGCAGAGACACAGGCAGAGGGAGAAGCAGGCTCCATGCACCGGGAGCCCGATGTGGGATTCGATCCCGGGTCTCCAGGATCGCGCCCTGGGCCAAAGGCAGGCACCAAACCGCTGCGCTACCCAGGGATCCCTATTTCTCAGTTTTTGTTTAATCTAGGTGGGGCCATATGACTGCTTCCCACCAATGACTCACGAGTAGGAACTATGTCACTTCTGGGTCAAGACAGTTCAGGAGTGGGGGGTGTCTTACCCATCCTTCTCCCATCTTTCTGTCAGCTGGATACAAGGGATTCCCTCTAAGGCCTTTGGGATGACAGGGCCACTACATGGGTGGAGGAGCTTGGGTCCTTGAATGACCACCCAGAGAAAGCCACCTGTCAATAAAGAACATTCACATTAGAAAGTGCGAAATGGGTGTGTGGGTGGCTCAGTCTTTAAACTGTTAAACACCTCCCTTTGGCTCGGGTCATGATTTCAGGGTCCTGGGATCAGAGCCCCATGTCAGGCTCTCTACTCAGTGGGAGTCTGTCTCTCCCTCTCCCTCTGCCTGCTGCTTCCTCTGCTTGTGCTCTCACTATCTCTCTGTCAAATAAGTAAATAAAACCTTAAAAAAAAAAAAAAAACCAGCGCGAGAAACAGATTTATATTGAGTTAGGCCACTTGGGGTTTATGTTCAGCATTTCTCATGACCCTGACTACGTACATCCTTTTACAAATGAGAATTATGGGTTGCCAGATTTAGTAAATAAAAGTATAGGACATTAAGTGACTAAAGCCACAGGCGTGAACAAGTGAAGACAATTAGTATTCTCATTCTCTCTCTCTCTCTCTTTCTCTCTCTCTCTCTCTCTCTCTATATATATATATATTTATATATTTTTTAGCATATATATTTAGAAACTAACTAAAAGGATTCTTATTTAGGTAAAATGTTCTCAATTTTAAAACAATATCTAGCTGTTATCAATGTAAATTTAAAGTTAAGAATGTAGGTCTTTATATCTTAATGCATAACAATGTTAAAAAAATGGAAATCCAAAATTATTAGATTATGTCAAAAAAGGTATATTTATAATTGTGTGCCATTTTTTAAAAGGTGAAAAATTAAAAAAAAAACTTGATTATTTTAAACATGGTTTATGGAACATGAATTCCTAATCCCTTAGAAGAATGGGAAAATATTGCTATAATTTTTGTATTTTTTAAAAATTCAAATTCAATAGTGTAGCTGGAAAACAAGAGTATTAAGAGTAGAAATAAAAACTAATTATAAATTTGCAAAACTTACTGAAGCAGATTGGGTTCACCTCTAATTCTGACTCTCAGGAAAGGGTGAATCAACATGAGCCACTTACTGGTTTCCCCTCCTGGAATTAGCTCTATAGAAACTATAAAAGGAAACAAGGAACCAGGATAGGGCAATATTTGTATTTCAAAAGCATTTTTTTAAATTCTAGAGGATATCTTTCAAGGTCATTTGATTCTAATTCTGTGAAGCCCAGTTAGAACTCTGTACATTACAGATAACTGATAGCAGTGCAAAATAACCACAGACAAGCAAATTTTTTCTATCCAACAGCGATTCAATTGGCTTTTCTTCTCCCCGGTGAAATAGTTTTTTTGCCTATTGCATATTCATTTAAATACTCCTGATCCTTAAATATGTTTCTCAACAGATTTTTTTTTCCAATTGTAACTGAAAACTTTATTTTATGTTAGGCTCAAAGCAAAATTGAGGTGAAAGTACAGAGTTCTATATACTCCCTGCCCTTCCCCCTAACCGCCTTCCCAGAAACTCTACTCTAAACATCCCATACCACAGTGACACGTTTGTTACAAATAATGAACATACATGCACATACCATATTAAGTCCATGGTTTTAATTAGGGTTCACTCTTGGTGTTGTACATTCTATTCATTATGACAATTATATAATGACATTTGCCTACCACTATGGTAGTATCATAAATGCCCTAAAGAAACACAAATAAAAAATTATATGACAGTTAAATTTAGATTTTAGATAAATAGCAATATCTTTAATATAGTAATCATTTATAAGAATATATTTTCATATAAGTATATGGTCAAAGTTGCATGCATATTATACTAAACCTTATTCGCTGTTCATTTGAAATCCAAATTTAGCTAGACATCTTGTATTTTATCTGATAACCCTAGAATTATGAGTAAGCAAATTGAAGAGTTGGTGACATAATTGTGTTTAGGACATTAACTATGACTTTGTTGTATGAAACATCTTATTTTGGGAGAGATTTGTTTATTAGCAAATGTTTTCTTTAATCCTATCCTCTATAGTGGATTTCAGAGTTTAAAACCCTATGACATTTACTTTGTAGATAAAGTGTATAAAGTGAGAATTTGCTAAGGGGCTGCTTTAAACCTGTCCCGAAGATGAATAATAAAGGAAAGTGTTAAAAATAAAGCAGAAACTAAACATGAGTTAAATGTTTTACACAAGTAGATTTTTTTTTTTTTTTTTTGGTGGAGACCAATAATTCTACCCTTTAATTTCATACTCTTATGAAGGGGATAAAGGATAAAAGTTCACTGTATTCTCAAAGAAAATTATGGAGAGCTCAGGAATACTGTCACTGCATGGTGGGCTGGTTCCTTTTCTGTCTCACTATGAGGTCTTGGAAAGTAGAATATATGAACTTACATGCAGAAGTAATAAATCATAGATACAAAGAATTTCAAAGAATTACCAATTAAAGAAAATAAAAATTGATTGACTTTATAGTATCTTAATCAAAACTTCCTAACATAAATTAGAAAAGCTGTTAAGAAAAGTGCCTTTTCAAAATAAAAGCAGGAGATAATGTGACAGATTAAATTAGGGGAAAATGAGTGATTCTCTACTATCATTTAATTAAATCCCCCTTTTTTTACAGAGAGAGAGCTGTGGCCCAAAAAATTATGAATATGCCTCAAGACACACAGATAATTAGTGCTACAAAACCCAGCCATGTGCTTTTTTTTCTTATGTTCATCTCTTTTTCATACAGAGAAATTGCTGCAATGGAAGCAAACTGAGAAAAAAGACCAAATTCTGTTTCATCAAAATTTAATTTCATCATTAAGAGGACAATATCTACATTTAATTGCATTATAGCACAAAAGTACAACTCTGTCATATGACACATTTCTCCAGGAAGAGTAGCAAATCATACAAATTCTGAATATTTAAATGTCAAGACAAGGTTTGTACACTACTGAATACACAATATTGCTCAACACCTGTTAAGCAGTACTCCTACTCTATATTGTGGTAACATTTTATATGTCACTTTTTTTCCATTCATTTCAAAGAGTGAAGGGATTTTCTCTGCAAGAGTGAGCCAAAAGAACATTTAGGATACTTCCATAATAAAGGATGGATTTTTACTGTTAAGCTAATGCCAACTAAGAAATACTAATACGTGGCGTATATATTGGGACTACAGCACAGTTAACCCATTATCTATCTAACCTAAAAAGTCATGATGTATCTGTCACATTGGCAACGGAGGCCATGTTCGTTCAATAGTTATTGATCATCAACTGGTGCCAGGCTGGCACAAATGTGGGCTTTTCTGATTCTTTCCATTTTGCTATCCTAAGTCTTTAACTCCTTAAAAATAAACACAGAATTAAGATATTTTGGGTAAAATTGTGATTAGAAAAGTGTACTTCGGGTAGATTTATATTCAGAGAAAACAAATTTTGATGTCTACATTTTTAAAAACTCAGGTATTTTTTATTAGTCAATAAAATTAAAATTCTGAAAGTCTGGAGAACATAGACTTGTTCAAGTAAGAATGATATTTCTGATGTTGCTTTCTAGTTTCAGCCATTTTTAAGATGTGACTTAAAATTTAGCTCTCTTTTCTGCTTATACTGTGCCTTTGCTGAGTGGAGCCAGAAAATGGTCCCAGCTGTTGCTGTTAGGTCTATATGTAAATCCACAGGGAAAAGCCTGAGGTTGAGTAATGTTCATACTTGACAGATTTAGTAGTAATAGTGACAAAGAATCTCATTGTTACAGGAAAAAGTAAATTATTATTGAATTTGAGAGAAATGAAAGTAATCTAAAATTTTCCTTGCCACCAAAACGATGTGCGTGCAGCTTTCACAGTTTCTGATTGGATTGTGGCATTCCTTTAATATTTTGGCTGAAGTGTCTCATAGCTATATAATAAGCTTTTTAAAAATAATCCTTTAAAAATAGTTTGATAAAATCTTGCTGACATAGTAGTCTGTCGATTTAGCACCATGTGTGGTAATCTGTTTGCCTCGTAGCCCATAATTGATCTGAAGGAAGTTGTCATACAGCTTTGTTTTCACTTACCCATCTCTTTCCCCTCATGGCTTCTCTCCCCTGTAATAATTCTAGCCAACACTTAAGTGTCGAAAAACACTATCCAGTAATTGTTTCATTTCTTTTCCAAAAACAGAATTTTTATTATCTTAATAAATGAAGATGCAACCTTTTCCAAGAAATGAAATTCTGTTTATGATGAAATATGTAGAGAAGCAGATCTATATCTAAATATAACCCTGTATTAGAAACATCATGGGTTTATCTTCCCCAGAAATATTATTGATGCTATTCCTAGGCTACTTCTCTTCTTGTATCACGTGTTCTTCTTCGGCACCTTCTTTACACCAGTAGTGTCAAACTGCCTACGTACTAAATGATTTCTAATTCTAAATGCCTGGAACCCACTGTTCTACTGACATCCAGGTATACATTCTCAACTGCCCCATTTGGGACATCTTAACAGGTGTCCCAAATGGACTACAGCACCTTTCCTACAAAACTAATTCCTAAATTCTCCTGCTTCTCTAGATTATCTTTATATGGGAGTACAGCAGAATAATTAAGAGCATAGGCCATGAAATCAGATTGTCTGGCTTCAAATCTTGACTTTGTCACTTTCTAGTTGGAGACCTTGGGCAAGTTATTCAGCTTCTCTGTCTTCACTTTTCTGATCTTCAAAACAGGTAAAATACCTGTCTCTTGGGGTTGAATGAGACTTGAAAGAACAATCGCTCAGCAGCCCTAGAATTTCGCTTATGTTCTCTAAATATTAGCTTTTATTACTGTTTCCACTACATGCATAATCTAGTCAATCTCTCAAATTAGAAACTAGCAATTTTCTTCTTTCTCTCTTCACAATTTATTTTATCATCTGGATACATCATTACTGCTCCCTGAAAGTCTATTTTATCTATCCTTTCTTTCCCTCCTAACACCACTTTTAGTTAAGGTACTCAATTCTCACCTAGAATAACCTAACTTCCTGCTTCCATAGAATTTTCCATTACTACTTGCAATTTGTCTAATCATGTCACTTCTTTAATTACAAAGCTTCAGTAACTCCATTACAGCCCACAAGACTAAATAAAAATTTTAGCAGTGCTTACAAGGTCCTTCATAGTCTGGCTTCTTCTGCTTGCTTTCCTAATTTCTTCTCCTGGGCTTTTCCCATGCATGCCTTCCATCCAGACTTAGCTATTTCCAATTCCTGAAACATACCATGTTGTTGTCATGCCTTCATTTATTTCCACATGGATTGTCTCCTTTGCACATGAGCTATGTCTGCCTGCTTATCTGCTTGGTGCATTTCTCATTTATTAAAACTTAGCTTCAAAGCTACTTTACAGAAGAGCTCTCTGATCTCTTCAGGGAGACTCTGTTGCTTTCCTTGATTTTCCATTTCATTCTTGGTACTTTCCTTATTTCTTTACTCTAGGGTGCATCTTCCAGACAAATGACTCTCAAAAAATCTTTATTGTACCTAAGAATCACAACTAGAACTTGCAAAAATTCCAAGTCATGGGTCCTATGGTCAGAGATTCTGATCCAGTGGATCAAGTTGGAGACAAGCCTCTCTTTGTTTATGAAATTTCCAGATGTATCTGTGCACACCAGTGCTTTAGACCATTCTTCTGTTTTACTCATTACTTTTATCTTTAGAATCTTGCATATCACATAAAGAAGTATTATGGTACTTAACAAATGCTTATTGGAAATAAAATATGATGTTCTGTTCTGTTGCGCTAGCATACATAGTGATAGAGTAGCTAACATACCTGACACAAACTAGGTCATCAGCAAGTGTGTGATGTTTGGCCACATGAATGATTGAATGAATGAGTGAATGAATCAAAAAAGTTCAGAGAAGAGAAACTGTTATCATAGCCCATTGAATCTCTCAAATACTGCAAATGTCAGATATGTTATCTGAACTTTTGAATAGTTGAGATTTGAAGTAATGGTTGATATCTCTGAAGGCATATTTGGAGACATGGTACTGTGGTTTGAAATTTTTTACACTTGATGAACAGTTTCTTTTATAAAATTGACAACCTGTCATAAAAATCAGGTACTCTGACTTGAATTCTTCTCTAGACATGGTGTCATTCTACTTTCACATGGTTGTAGATTGGGATGGTTGCCTACAGGTAACATCAAATACTTTTTCAAAAAATAATCATCTTAAGGATATGGATAAATACTTATGAGAAACTCAAAAATTCTACATTATGAAGAAAAAAGATTTTTTTTGAATTTTAATTATTTGCTTTTGAGTTTAACTATTTGTCTAAAATTAAAATGTGCTTTTTAAATTATATGCCTTTTGGAAAATGCTGGGAATAGGCTTGCCATAATTTTTTTTCTGGATCCTTGACAGTAGTGTCCTTAGAACATACTAGGTTTAATACTTATTGCAAAAACATATCCTATAATGTCAAAAGCTATCATGGCCTTTTTAAATTTCCATTTTCATTCTGTTTTTTCTTCTCAGCCAGATTCTAGAATTAATTTGTACACAGGGGGTTATAAAATTTTTATACAGAGTTCTATTACACAGAGGTGTGTGGAA